>NC_056748.1:447268153-447485653 GCF_019279795.1 Protopterus annectens | reverse complement strand
GGTTGCTTACTTTGAGATGATGCTGTATTGCGTCTAGGCAGGTTGGTGAAATACAACCCAAGAAAAACACCCGATGTCAGAATAGTCAAAATCAACTTTCTTTTTGATGACAAAATCCATCACATTCCCCTTACATTGTCTTGTACAGACTGCACACCCTACTTATTATAATCAAATTCAAGGTTACTATACCTCAGAAGAAAGAGGAAAATTCTGTAAATGTTTTGACATTAGCCAAATTTTTAGACTAATAATGCATTTTCATGATTCCATTCAAAGCAACAAACTGACTTCACAGTCTTTGTAGAATCACAGATGTTTTACACGCTCTACCTGTCTCATTAAGTTGTGCAGTATGGCTTAGCATGATGACTTGAATCCCAGGACATTTGTATAGCATATTGACTGTACTGTCAAATTTCACTATTGCAATGCAGAACTGTTTAAATTTGATGTGAATCAACAGCTGTCCTGTGGTTTAGCTGAGCATGGCCTACAACTTTATTAAATTTATATTTTAGTTTTAGATTTGCACTTTTAAAGGTTGAACCTATATGTATAAAAAGTATAGGTTTGTAAGGGTTGTTATCAGGCACAGAGGAACTGAATATGGTACTGCAACCTCTGAGTAATGAAGCCCAAAAAGCTGAATTATAACCCTACAACAACAATTTAATGTATACTTAATCACTGTAGTATAACACTTTGTGAGGATGCTGATGTACTTCTATAGTGCCCTCTTTTAACTGACATTTAATTCTGATGCCATGCATGCCCATTTTTTTTTTGGGGGGGGGGGGGTTGTTTTTGTGACTGCTCAAATGAATACAGTAAAAACTACATTATTTTCTTATCCCAAACACTTTCAGTAAAAAATGACATACTGTAAGTTATTAATTCAGCAGGCTGTTTGTGTATATGCCTCATCACCAAAACCACTATCATCACTGCCGAGACAAATAATACAAATAATACAAGTAATAATAAGGGCACACATTTTCCAGCCATATAAAATAGATTTGCTAAAGCCTTCATGGCAACAATATCATCATCTTCATGTTGCTAACAGAATACGAAAAAAATATATAAATTTATTTGCTAAGGAAAATATAAGATTTCACAAAAAACACTTTGCTTACTATCACTTAGTATGTCGCACTGGTTAGATACATGTAGTAAAAATAAGCTGTGTGTTACATAATACTTGTATTACAAAAGCCAGAGTAATAAATCATTCATTTTTACAGAATGCTTATAAGAATATCTCCATTCATGACATGCAGCAGTTAATCTGTACCATTCACCATCTCTTCAAAAAGATCTAAGCTCACTGAATAGACATCAACCAAGTGCACGTTGAGCCCTGATGTGTATAATCATCACCCAGTTATTTTATGGATGAGGCAGACAACTGTACATGATAAGCAAAAAGATGATGAGAGCTAATTATAATTTATATCTCACTTAGACGGTTTACATTCTTACAGGATCTATTATTTTTAATCGCTACTGAATTTAAAGCAGAATATCATCTTCTGTGAAGACTGCCTGTCACGGTACAGCAAAATATAATTTAACTGGTGCCATGATGTGAATATCAGCATTTTTCTGCTTAAAATTTTAGTTTTCGTATCTGCTTCTTGTACTGCAGAGAATATTGCTAGTGAGTTCCCATCTGAGGCTTTCCTAATACTGCTTAAGGATGGAGATATGTCACACAGATATTTGACAGTTTATTCAAAGACTTTGACAGAATTGATTGCCTAGGAGAACATTCAGTGCTTCAAGTACACAGCAGATGACAGGAACAACATTGTAATGACATTTCCTAGAAACAAAGCAGCATTTTTATGACAGTATACTGTTTAAATTTGTATAATATGTACTGTATTCTTATTGCAGTGCAGAATTATTTATTGTTCTAACTTAATAAAATGCACTCAAAGTAAATATTTGCTTTAAAGATATATCAACAGATGCCAATGGGCATTTGTGAAACAAATGGAAGTCACCTATAAGCAATAATATAAAAGTTACCTGTAAGCCACAAAGCATGTTGAGGGCATAAAGTATTTGTGTATTGTGAAATATTAATATATAGTATACCACAAAAAACTGACAGGAAGGGGGCATGAGTAACATGAATCAGAGAAGTGCAGTTACGGCCTATTTATGCACAAAATAGCATGCCTTCTGAGTTGTTTGTCTAGTTTGATGGGAGTGCTTTTATCCTTCTAGGAGCTGCACCTCCTATTTTTTTGCCATAATTTTCTTCCATCTGCTATACAGCCTATTGATGTTGTGATTCATCCAGGGTGGCTTGATTTTTGAGTTAATTCTGTACTTCTTCCTGTTGGGTACAGCTGCTCTATGCAGATATTAACATCCTTGAATAAGGTTTCTGTGAACACTTCCACATAGGTAGCAGTGTTCTCAGGGTTTATGGGGACTTGAAATTTTGCCAAGTTATCACTTAATAGAAAGAAGTTAGCCTTAGAGTAGGTACTGAGTATTCCAGGGTTAGCTGCTGCCCCGGGTTTTATTTTTTTCTTCAAGTAGACCATTTTGAGGTCCTACCTTGCTAAAGATGGCATTACACAAGGAGGTGTGCAGCACTCACGCATATTAGTGATAACCACATCCAGTATGGTTGCATCCCTGGTTGTTGTACTGACAATCTGGTCCAGTGCGTTTATGCTTACAAAATCCAGAAACCTCTGTGCCTGTACATTTGGTGTCACCATGATTGTCATTTAGTAGTGGCGTAATTAAAGTCACCCTCAGATATGGTATTGGGTTGGATGGTGAGTGTTTTCAATAAGTTTAAATACGTAGTAAGTGTTTCCTGGGTCATAAAGAGGGACCTATAGCTTGCAATGAAGTGGTATTGGATTTTGCCTATGGCGATTTGAACATAGAAAAGTTCAAGTGGATTATCTTGTTTAACCAGCCTTGAGGCATATTTATTTTTGATGTAAATCTTGGCACCTCCACGTTTAGTCCATGCCTGTGTTGTAGCTGGTCTAAATGTGTGGAAGGCATTATAACGTTACACTGTCAGTGTGCTCTCTGTGGCTTTAAACCATGTCTCAGTGACCGCACAGATATTATCATTCTCTAGGGTAAAGAGAGCTACTAGGGAGATGAGTTTTTTTGTTTAGACTCCTAGCATTGAGCAGTAACACCCTTAGATTTTCTTGGTTTTGATTTGCTATGTTAGAAGTACTTTCAGTTTGGCATTGACTAAAAACACACTATGGCGGAGGACAATGTTTTAGCTAATATTTGAAAACCTAGAGGGGAGAGGTGCAGACTATCCCTGGCAAAACAGTGTGATCTGTTGACCATGTCCTGCCAGGCTGAGAAATATTGTACCCCCTAGAATGACACAATAAACTAAACCAATTATTAAAGTCAGTCATCTTTTGGTCGTACTGTGGCATCATCCTTGGAGAAAGTAAAATGTTGCTCAATGCTACGCTCATACTAGCCTGGGATGCATACTCCAAGAGCCAAGATGTCTCTCTTCATATAGTCTAAGGAGGTATGTCAGGTTATTTACACCCACATGGACTATGACTGAGTCATACTGGTACCTTGTGGTCCAATGACCTGAGTGCATGAGTAATGTGGTGGATCTTGGCTCCTGATAAGCAACTGACCATGACTTTCTCCTTACTCAACCTGGTGAAAGGGACATTAGGTGTGTCTCACAATGGAGTCTCCGATGTCCAAAATGTTGGATTGTGTGGCGGCTTTCCTTATGGGCTTAGAAGTAGGGGCTCTGTAAGATGTGACTGTATGTATTGTTGTGGGTGTTGTTTTAAAAGAGTACATTTGGGGCTGCTGAGGGTATTTGTTATGTGTACTTTGTCTAGGAGGTCTTTGGGGTTTAGGAAGGTTACATTTAAGTACCTCAGCATATGTGGGTCTATGTTTCTGCTTTGAATTGTGTTTTATGGGTGCAGTGTGTGTACTACTGACAACCTTATTGACACTGGGAGTTTCTTTATGTGAGAGCTTTGCCTCCAGTGACATTGTGCAAGTACATCTCTCACATACGATATCAGTTTGTTAGAAAATTTAACTGGTTGTCAGCAAATATAAGGCAATTTCTGCATTGCCTCAGGATGCCCATATCCTCTAAGCTAGCAATGGAATTAGTGGGAAAGTTCATATCCATAGCAAAAGACCATTTTTATTGATTAGAGAGTTGGAGTGAGACTATAAAGTAATATAAGGAGTATTGGGTTTGCAAGTCTAAGGGTGGTGCTTTTACAGACAAAATGTCACTGCAAACCAGTTGTCCTATATGCCACTAGTGACATTTTAATGGTGCTTTTGCAGGAAAAATGCCAACTCAAGATGTCTTTGTCTATACTGGGCACTGCCAAACATTGAGGAGAAACTAATATGTAGACTCTCATGATTTATGAATAAAGTAGTCAGGCGGATATTCTGAAGTTAGAAGCAAATCAGGCAGTACTTACTGAAAAGAAAGAAATAAAGAATTAGCTTGTCAAGAATGATGAAAAGAGGGGACTCACCTAAATGGCTACTGCCTGGCTACTACTAGTGCTAATACCACCACAGCTTTACATTACTGGGATACAATGCTCCTTTGTTTCTTCTCTCACCAGAAGCAGAATGGTAGCACAAATCCCAAGATGAGAAGCAGACCACAGGCTGTTTCGTAATCCACAGTCTTGTATCAGATGATGAAAGGCTCTGTAGGCTTGTTGTGGCATTTTCTTGGTAGATGCTTTGAATAGCAACCAGACCAGTCAGGAAGGTCAAACATAGACACTCACTGCCCAACCAGAAATTGATAGGAATCAAATGCACTCTGTTCCTTCTCTCACCAGGAGCAAACTATAGGCACAAATTCAAAGCTGTCACCTATATAGCAGCTTTCTGGTAATCAGTAATCTCCAGGAAATAATGCCTCTATGCTCCTTCTCTCACAAGGAACAAAAGAGAAGCAATAATCCAAAGATGACTACTAACAGGCAGAATGTAGGCGCTCCAGTAATTGGTAGTCTTGAACTAGATGTTGCAGATTTTAAAGGTAAGATGGAAAAATGGGTTAATATCCTGCAGTGTGCACTAAGTAGTTAGATATGAAAGAGGGGGTAACTTAAGCTTTAGCTATCTAAGTGGAGAGCCACTAATTTTAAAAGAGCAAGATAGATTGGAAGGGGGTGGGCACTTTGTATTCTGGTTCTACGAAATCCATTGGATGGATGTGGCTGTATGTATTGATGTGGGTGCTGTTTTAAAAGAGTGCATTTGGAGCTGCTGAGGGTATTTGTTATGTGTACTTTGTCTAGGAGGTCTTTGGGGTTTAGGAGGGTTTAGGAAGGTAGTAAATAGTATAAAGGGAGTTATTTCACAAAATGATAATTTTGTGCTTGGTCACAATAGCCAATGAAAGAAGAGAGGGAAGGAGATATGTGGTCAAATTAAAATAAGGGTCAGGCAACTAGAAAGACAGTTGGGAGCAATTTAATAAAGCCTACATGTTTTGTTTTTTCTGTGTAGGCATCATGCCATGCTACTAACATGGGTGTGAACATTTTTAGATTCATTAAGCGCTGTTGAGTGGCGCAAACAAGCTCACCAACATGGAAACTTCGGTGGCATGCAAGTCACCTCATAAGCAGGTGACTCTCATGCAAATGAGGCAGGTAGAGTGATCCAGCAAGCAGACTGGCAGCTCTGCAGACCCAGTGTCAGTGTCTTTAGTGTACACAGAAAAATTCCATGTACAGGACTGTAGACAGACAAAAGGGGCTGTAGAAATGTAGGTAGATAGACAGAAATGGCATAGTACACACAGATATGAGCAAAACTATCCTCTTTGTGTTCCAAAAGTTACAGTAACTTTATTAAAATATATTTTTTAATAATCTTAGCATGTTTGTGTGGTGAGCCACAGTGCACACACATGCCTTATAAAAAATGTGGAAAAATCAAATATTAATATCATGAGACAGAAATGTATTACAGGACCTCACGTGCAGTATCTATAATGGTGCATTGGTGCTGTTGCTAACATGAAAGGGCTTGGAAGTGTATAGTATCCAGGTTATGAGTACGGATCCCTATGCAAATGAGGTGGAGTTACTGAAGAGCATAATGGGGTAACCGTGTGTGCAAATCCCCTTTGTGTAGGCAGAGAATCATGTTGATGTCCACAGATGAGGTAGCTGACACCAGGAGGATGTGTCCAATAACTTCTAAGCTGATTGGAGCTTAGCTGTGCCTGTTTGTGCTGTGCTCTGCCATGCTGCATGTGGAAGCCTGAGGGTGTGTGTGCATTGACATCTAAGTTTTGTTTATCTATGGGGCCCATATTTCCACGTATTTGTGCAGCACGCCGCTGTGCTGAGAGTGGAAGTTTGGGCGGTGTGCACTGACTGCTAAGCAGTGTTTATCTACTGGGCATGCGTTTGCGTGGTGTACCACAGTGCTGAGAGTATCTAAAAGGCCAATAATTTATTAATTAATGTTGATCCTTACTTAACTTAAACTAAGGCCATTAAATGACATCAGTGATATATTAGGCAAGTGCAATGCATCATAGGTAGCCAATCACACAGGCAGCACCTACAATACAGCACTATAAAGTATGCATACACCCTACAGTCTGATTTTACCCACATACTCTGCACCATTGGAGTACAGACTTGAGCATTTTAACTGAAAGAATCCAAGGGTCTGCTGCAGGTCTGCTACATTTGTATGTGCTATTTGGTGAAGTCAATGCTGCTGCTGACAGAAGACCTAGGCAGAGAAGGAGAAGAGTGTTCAGGCCCAGGGTAACCTTCCAGGAGCTACATAAGCTGGAGATTGTAGAGCACTACAGGGACATACTACAAGAACTCACTGGGCTATGGCACCCTCAACCCAGACCCAGAGCCAACAGAGGGGAACCCATCTCAGTGGAAACAAAGGTATGTGTATTCCTTTGGATAATAGCCACATGTACCTTCCAAAGACCAACTGGGGACATGATGGGGGTCTCACAGGCATCAGCATCCAGGGTACTTCATCAGATCCTGGATGCCATTCTACCACATGCCAGTGTGCACATATATTTTCCCCTCACCCCTGAGGTGAGGGCCAGCAATATGCCACACTTCTACTATGTAGCACACTACTCTGAGTGACTGGGTGCCATAGATTGCTCTCCATCAAGGCACCAGCTGGAAAGGAGGGTAGACTCTACATCAACAGCAAGGAATACCACTCCATCAACTGCCAGGTCGTGTTCAATGCCCAGGGCATTATCATGAATGTGTGTGCTGGCAGCCCTGGCAGCTATCACAGCTCTCATATCTGGCACACATAACAGCTGTATGAGATGTTCACTAGGGGGGGGGCATCCGACACGACCACATTTAATGGGGGATGCTGGCTATGCACTGGAACCGTGGATGATAACATCCATCAGAAATGCACACACACCCACAGAAGAATGCCATAGTGAGGCACATTCACAAACTAGGAACATCGTAGAGCATGTGTTTGGGCTGCTGAAGTCATGGTTCTGGTGCCTTGATATAGCTGGTGGAGCTCTGCAGTACTCTCCAGCCACATGTGCACATATGTTCACAGTAATTGCCATGCTACACAATATGATCCTGCAGAAGCAGTTGTAGCAGGATCAGCATAGGGTAGGGATACACAGCCCACCCCACCAATGCCTAGGTCACCACAGCCACACTCACAGAAGGACTCAGAGGAAGAGCCCCCTGATGATGTCCCTGTAGGCAGAAATAGGTGTCCCCAGTAAGCACTGGCATTGGCTAAGAGACAACATATAGCACATTCACTGACAACCTAAGGCTCTAGGGACTGACACCTTACTCCAACTCACATACATATATTAAAATAGTTGATGCCAGGCAACCCACACAACCTGTACCTATCCATGTACTGGCTGTGTACCACTTGCATCACACAGAGCCAGCCCTGAACTACAGTTTTGTCAACTGCTGCATTCTCAAGGTAAGTTTCTAACTTACACACTAATTGTAAGGATTACTATAATAAGGTATCATATGTATGGATCTGCTGCTGTTATGCACGGAAATATAGTGGGCTATTTGGTCATATTTAACAGCCACATGGGACTACTGAAACTCAGTCCAATAGTATGTGTTCCTTTGTTTTCACTAGCCCTCATGATTGGAGTATTTGTTGTATCAGGCAAGAGAGATGATAAACAGTGGGCACACATGATGTGTGGACTACTGTCTACCCAAGCTGATCATGTGCTGTTGTTCCCCCACACCCAACACAGCGGTGTACCCATATAACCACTTTAACAGAAAATCAGCTATGGTATATCAGTGGACCAGGCAATCTCAGGTCTGTAACATAGATAGTGCTTGCACATTGTATGTCTCTCTTCATGCAGGATAACAAAGTACATATGTATGCTGTTGATTGTGTGAAGGATGACCCCAATCTGTCTAGCAACCTGTGTGGCTCAGTGGACTAGGGAAGCTAACATGGGTGATGGTATTGATGGTTCTAATCTGGAATTATTCACATCTGTTGCATGTGAGGTAGTAGTAGTATGTTGGTGTTTTCACAGACTGTTATACCTCCCAATCTCTTAGTGCAAGAAATCTGGACAAAGCCAGAAAGATTGAGGTGACAAAGGCCCAAACATAGGGACAGAGTTTAAATACTGGTCATTAAATCTTGCTGGAAGTAAAGGTGTTGCAGTAGTACATATATTTTGATGGATATAAAGTCTGACACACAATTGTTTGTCTGCAGTTAGTAGAATGTATTGAAGTCAGCATTCAATAAAGCACCAAAAGACCACAAATGTGTGAGGAACAGATGAAACATATGAGGCAAAACTCTGGACATTCTGCAAAAATCAGGACAGTTGAAAGGTATGCAGACTGTCCGTCTGTTGGTGGTGTAACATTACCAATGCCAGTCACATATGTAATACAGTAGACAGCTGGGGAATGCTACGGATATTTTGAGTGAAGTGCAGTACTGCAGAAACAGGGGCAGATGTTAATATCTGTAACATAGAAAATCCTGGACTGGAATACAATTAGGTGTGGCCTGGAGTCACATTCTAAGTACTTAAATTCCCACTGGGCATGTCTGTACACTTAGTAAAAATGAGTGCAATTCCGTTGGCCCTTCATTGAAATGACCTATTATGCATAAATGTCTATACATACAGACATATACATGTACATATCCATCTGTCAGTATCTCTCTCTCTCTCTCTCTCTCTCTTATATGCATAGTATATATATCGCTATGTAGTGTCAGATATATATAGATATATATATATATTAAAATGATATATAGACTCCCCCATATATCTACAGAACACATATACATATCATACACACACACACACACACACACACACACACACACACACACACACACACACACAGCTACATTTATATATACATCCCTATTATATACAGAAATATGGGTGCGGATGTCTGCATTGCCAACATACCCTAATAATGGTGAGTAAACTGCCCTATCAAACAACCATAAAGCTGCTAAAGGATCCAAACTAAGGGTGCAACAGTACATAATCCACTTACCTACAGACTCCTATGCCTGCTGGATGTCACTACATAGACACAGGTGAGCAGGTGAGCAGGTGATGTAATGTATAACAGTGTCAATGCACATATGGACAGGGCATATTGTTCATGCCCACAGTGTCACCTATCTAACTGCAAGCAGACCCATATGGCCATACTGGTAACTGTGCATACATAGCTGGGATAACATCAGTTATCTCACTGCTAGGAATACTAGATGGAGATAACAGTAAGAAACAATATCACTCTGCAGGCCACAGATGCTGTTCAACACAAGCCTAGTTTGTGTAATGCACAAGTACTGTGCCTGCAATCACATGTACAACAGACTTCACCTGTGGAGCATGCAATAAGTACTGCAGTCTATAGTGTATAAGCCTAGATAGGTAGGGGTTCTAATCTCACTGCAGCCCACTTTGTGTGTGTGTGTGTGTGTGTGTGTGTGTGTGTGTGTGTGTGTGTGTGTGTGTGTGTGTGTGTGTGTGTGTGTGTGTGTGTGTGTGTATGTAAGACACAAAAAATAGGTTCAGCATCCAAAGCAGAAAAATCCCAGTCAGTCCAAATCGAATGCAAGGAAAACACTTAATTCTTCTTCTTTATTGCAGGATATATACCAAAATCATGGCTAATGCACCACTACACAAACAGCTACAACCAAACCAGTTTCACTCCCTGGCATCTTCAGTAGAATACAGCATCCCTTCTCCATTCACATTTAAATAACTCAGCATTTAAAGGAACATGCTCAATGCTAACATAAATAATTTAGAAAAATGTGACCACTCAACCAAAATACACAAATATACACTAAATATATATATCTGTCGAAAGCACCTTACAATTTATTGGATATACAAAAAATATAGGCTTATGTGAAAAAAGATAAACAAACTTACTAAAATGCATTTCACAGGAAGCCAGTTACGATGTATTTGGAGAGTCAACTTAAACCATTGTTACATTTGGTTAGGGACAGGTTGAAAGATTCGAGTGAGTTTCTAAGGTTGATGAATGACCTGCAGGTTAGTTATGATTCATATCTTTGTACTTTAGATGTACAATCATTGCACTCACCATGGTGGTATCACTGCAGTACAATTTTGGCTTACTAAATATGGATTATATTCTGATGAACACTGTCAACTGTTGCTGGATTTGATAAAGTTGGTACTGGAACACAATGTGTTCTATTTTGATAGGCAGTGTTACCTGCAAGTCAGGGGAACAGCTATGGGTACTACTTTTGCCCTGATATATGCCAACCTGTTTATGGGTATATTGAATATGGTATGATTTATGATGAAAAAAACTTTTAAAAAGATCTAGTGATGTGGCACGTTTTTTAGATGACTCTTGGACAATTTGGTCAGGCTCATTGTCAAAATGTAGGTTACTTGTGGAATATTTGAATTTCAAGGAATTTGGGCTGGTGTTTGTGAATAGTATAGAATCTTCCTGTATAGATTTTTTGGATGTTCCAAGTTACTAAAGCTGTAGATGGAACAATGGTTACTACTTTATATAGGAAAACATTCACTAGAAATGCTTTACTTGAGGCGAGTAGTTGTCACCCAAGACATATGGTGACTAATATAGCCAAAGCACAGTTTCAAAGGTTGAGGTGGATCTGTAGCAACGATAACTACAGGATGGAGTCCGAAAAGTTGGGCAATAGATTTATTAAGAGGCATTATAATCAATCTCAGATTAAGAGAGAGCAAGATTTGGCACTTAATTTGAAAAGGGTCCCCCGACTGTATGAAACCAAAGAGGTAGGATCTATTCCTGTAACACCAGAAACATCTAAGGTTAGATTAATAACCACTTATGGCACTAATACTTTTAGAATAAGAGATATAATTGCTAAACACTGGCATATTTTAAAGTCTGATGACTTTTTTTACCAATGTTTGGACGAATATTGCTCTTACAGTTATCGACGTGGCAAAAATATTGGTGAGCATCTCTCTTGGTACAAAAGAATGAATACAGATATAAGTGAACATAGGGTCGGTACATTAAGAGGTTGTAATTGCTGTGGGAATTGTGTTTATTGCAAGGTCATATCTATATCTAGGTCATTCACTTCAGTAAATACCCCTAAAGTATTTGTGATTAGATATCTTATTACCTGTCGTACAGACTGGGTCATCTACATGGCTATATGCCAGTGTGGGGCTTTTTATGTGGGCCAGACATCTAGAACTTTTAAAAGTCTGATAGCAGTACATCTTAGTGATATTAACTGTCAGAGAACAATGAATGCTTTATATAAACATAAGATTGAACATGTTTCAGCACATTTTGTATTTGTAGGTATAGATTTAGTTTTGGGTAAGAATTTATCTATAACAGATAAACATAGGATTTTAGATAGAAAGAAAAAAGTATGGATAGTAAATTTAGGTGCTACATATAAAACTGGCCTTAATGAGTATTTTTGAAATCATAGAATATAAATACATTTGCACATTTAGGTAAATATATATATATATATATATATATATATATATATATATATATATATAGAGAGAGAGAGAGAGAGAGAGAGAGATTTTTGTAAATTCATATTTATTTATGTAAAAATGTATGTATCTAAATGTAGGAACATGAGTATGAGTGTATAAGTA
This sequence comes from Protopterus annectens, assembly GCF_019279795.1. Lineage (NCBI taxonomy): Eukaryota > Metazoa > Chordata > Ceratodontiformes > Protopteridae > Protopterus > Protopterus annectens. The sequence continues at coordinate 447,473,418 of NC_056748.1, read as the reverse complement.
TACATGCAAATAAATATGTGTGCGTACATATATATTTATATACATATACCATGTTTAATGTGCTTATTGTTCTGGGTTAAATTTGTAAAGAAAGGGGATCTCAGAATCCTTTCTATGCTTTTTTTATGATGTATTTTTTTGTATAGTTCTTCCTGTGAAATGCATTTTAGTAAGTTTGTTTATCTTTTTTTCACATAAGCCTGTATTTTTGTATATCCAATGAACTATAAGGTGCTTTTGGCAGATATATATTTAGTGTATATTTGTGTATTTTGGTTGAGTGGTCACATTTTTCTAAATTATTTATGTTAGCATTGAGCATGTTCCTTTAAATACTGAGTTATTTAAATGTGAATGGAGAAGGGATGCTGTATTCCACTGAAGACGCCAGGGAGTGAAACTGGTTTGGTTGTAGCTGTTTGTGTAGTGGTGCATTAGCCATGATTTTGGTATTTATCATGCAATAAAGAAGAAGAATTAAGTGTTTTCCTTGCATTCGATTTGGACTGACTGGGATTGTTCTACTTTGGATGCTGGACATGTTTTGGTGTGGTCCATGCATTGTGAGTGTTTGCATGCACCAGAAGATTTGGTTGGGAGATATATATATATATATATATACATATATATAGACACCCCTGCAAAACAACTGCTATGCCCTCATGGGCTATCCACCTGCAATGGTTATGCACTTTTGTGGGCCTGTAACTTGCTGCTGGCTTCCAAACTGCCCTATTCTACAAGACCTGATGATGTCAGCCACGTTAAGACTACCAGCTATCAGTGTAGTAGCAAGATTTAAGCAGTGGTGTGTGTGATAAGTAGTGTGATCTATAGTGTATAAAGCCTAGATATGTAGGGGCTCTAAGCTCACTCTACCTAACAGGTGCATGTGTATATCCACATGGCACACATATGATAACCTTTTAAAGTAGACATAAAGTAGTTAGGGTTTTGCATCATTTTATTTTTAGCGGGTGATGTGCCCCCCCCCCCAAATGACTGACCACAACAAGACTTACTGATATCAATAAGTATTATATGTTCTAAACTGATAGTACTGGAAGACATGAGTTGTGCTGCGTGCATCAGGTACTGTAATCTGTAGTTTGTGCCAGTACATAGCTAAGTGTTCTAATCCACATACAGCCAACTTGCCGTATGTGTTTGCCTTGGCATGTCCTGCATGCAGTGAGTGAAAGTGGTGCTAGCCTGAATGTGGCCATGTTTGTGTGTGAGGCTGTTACAGCAGTATACATCATGTTATGGAACCATAGGACACGTGAACTTAACTAGCATAATGGCCATACAGACTTCACAATCAGAGACATCTGTTTACCCCTCAGTACAGGACCAGCACATTTTGCTCCAGTCCAAGAGGGACTCAAGCAGATGCTGTGTGTTGAGATGATGGATGCCCAGCCAATCAAATAGCATGTGCTGAGGTCTGAGGTGCTCTGTGTACCATTAGGCAGGGTCTGTTTCAAGGATGTGGTTATGTCTGCTAGACAAATGTCTCCCACAAGCATATAGTACTAATATCACATAGTAGATCAATGTCCTTACAGTAAGTCATGCATCTACTATGCTCCCTACAGGTAGGCAGCATATGCACTCCAGCAAGGTCACACCTTGCTCTGTAGAAGACCTTATCACAAATTATGAATGCATGAGTATGCTGACTGCTGCCATTGTCCTTGCTAGACTGTCATACAGATGTGAACTTATGGGGCCATGCATGTATAGTGCTGTACCTTGCTGAAGTCATATTTCTGCTGTGCTGCCATGCCATTCTGCTCTGCTTCACTGCCACCATGTATCCTTTGGTTATTCTCTCAGACTCCTGGAACAGAAATATACACAGATCTGTGACATACCTGTCATTGTGTAACAATACCACCAGTACAACATCATACAACATAAGATCCACAAAAGTATGTTGCATACTCATGACACATGCCAGCATACAGTGTATGTTGGTGACCACTATAAGTGGCATGGCAAAACAATACTGCATTACACAAGTACATGTCAGATGGCGCAGTGGTGCAGCGGTAGTGTTGTCACTTCATAGCAAGAGGTTCTCTGATTCTATTCTTGGCTGGAGTGCCTTCTGTGTGGAGTTTGCATGTCCTCTCTGTGTTCATGTGGGTTTTCTTAGGGTACTCCAGTTTTCTTCCATGTTACAAAGACATGCATCTGGAGCAATTCTCCCCAGGTCTTCACTAAAAATTGGCTTTGTCTCAAGTCAGACTTTCCCACTAAATAAATACTAAATAAATAAATTCATAAATAAATAAATAATATAGTCACCCTGTGCATCAGACACATAACTTCATTCCCCTGCATTAATGGAAAGAATGACAGGGATGTGGCACAGGTATCACCACTTGCACAGGGTGATGTGTGGGGTACTGGAGGCCTAGGCTGGCCCAAACAGTTGACAGGGTGTGTGTGTGTGAGTCAGGAAGGGGAGCTGGTTAGATGGAGCATGGAGAGGTGCCATGTGTGTCTGTAGATGACCTGCTTGTGACAGTGGTGTGTAAGTGTGTGCATGTACACAGTCAAGCTCAGTGCTACCCCTACACATGTGTATGTTAGACAGCTGTGGACTGTACATGGTAGAGTTGACAGTTCACCGTCTGTGGGCCTGAACATGGGAACTGGCTCTGCCAGGTGTTGCACTGGCACCACCATGCCCAAAGTCAGACACAGTGCTAGTACCTGATGGTGAATGCTGTCTGCTGGGACCATGTCCCCCACGGGAACACCCAGGACCACATGCCCATGGCCTGCCACATTGTGGTGTGGACAGCACACTCTCCTCTATAGAACTGGATGTACTGCCACTACAGGAGCATAACTGTGCATGGCCACATGGACTATCAGAAAATGATGTTGCTGACCTATGTCCATGGGTCCAACTCCCATATCCAACCACAAGTTCCAGCATGGACAATGTGCGGTCCAAAACAGAGACTGTCTCAACCCACTTTGTGTCCACTGCATCAGTAAACTGATCCAGGGTGTCTCCAATGTGGTGGACACAATTACAGATGTCAGACTATGCTGCATCCATAACCCTAAGCATACGTCTGGTGTTCTGTTCAGAATGTGTCTATGCCTCCATGACAGCCCAAAATATGTACCAAGTGACCTGTGATGTGACACCTGCAACAGGTGATGGACAGACAGCAGTCCTCCTATGAGCACCCCTGTCAGTCCACCTGTGTGGGACCTTTTCAGCTCTCTGGCTATGGTCAGTGTCTACACTGAAGCCATAGTTGCCACACTGGCATGGTCAATGTCTCCACCTTCTGACTGTCCCATATATTGAGGGATAGATGGAACAGATTCAGCCCTCAACAACCCCACCTGTGCCTCACTGTGGCCACCATCATCATCAGAGTCCGAAGAGACACTGACATCAGTAGTGTGAGGGAAAGACCCCAACCCCCCTGTTCACCTGTGGAAACCAAGACAAAAGCAGTACATTACTACCTGCACTATTATGTATGGAAAATACACAGTTTGACATAGATAGGTAGTCTGTTCCAGAGTATGGGAAGTCTCTGGGACAGGAATATAACCCTCCAGCATGTTCTGTTTATTGTGGTGACAAGGTTTAGGTCCCTAGAGCGTGTAGCTCGGAGGGATTGGGATTTCTTTAAGTGGAGCATGTCCAACAGCTCTGGGTTTGACATAGCTTTGTATGTTAGGCAGAGATCACCTCTGAGTAGGTGATATGCGACAGAGTAAAGCTGGAGTTTTTTGAAATGGTCTGTATAAGGCATCTGTTTGAGGCCAGTAATCCTCTTTGTGAGGTATTTTTGCAGTCTTTCCAGTTGTTGTAGATGTCTTGTGAGGTACATACCAAAAGGGGCATTGTACTCTATAATGGCTCAAATGAGTGATGAGTAGAGGGGAACAATGACCTCTTTTTTTCTGGATGAGAAACCTTTTGTGATGAGGTGTGCCACGTAGAAGGATTTCCTGACCACTGTGGTGATGTGACTATCAAAGGAGAGACTACTGTCCACCTGTTTCCCAAGGTCTCTTATCACACTTTCGGTGTTAAGTAGACTACCGCCTATGTGGTAGTTCATGGGTACAGAGTTTTTACCAAAGGGGATGACAATGCACTTTTTGGCATTGAGCTTGAGACCATGTCTTTGACACCAAGCATCTGTCTCAGTGAGGCGCTTTTGTAGGATGTCTACATCATTAGGAGTTTTGATTATGGCTCCTAGTTTGCAGTCATCTGCAAATTTAGTTAGCCAAAGACCTTCTGTGTTAGCCTGTACTTCAGAGAAGTAGATACCAAACAGGAGAGGACCCAGGACTGAACTCTGTGGTACTCCACTACCATTACCACTCTCATATCCTCTCATCTCTGTTTTCATGCACAACAGACTTTCTCACAACAGTATACATATTCAACTCAAGGCCTTTATAACAAGCACATCAGGTAAATCATGTGACACTTGGCCAGTACAATGTACCGTTTAGATATTCAATATGACACTATAGCTGATAAAACAACACATAAAACGCAGTACACCTATCTTAAAAAATATGTACAAATACAAGTTTCAGTGCCAAAGGTATGTACCATCGACCTTTCAGTATGTACAAGGCATGTCGGATTAATTGCCTCATCTACACTAGGAGGCTTATTTGCTCCAAACTAGAACTGCAAAAGTGTTTCTGCTCATTCAACTACACTCCTATGACTACCCACTCTAGAAGACTTAGGTAACTGTTCCAGACTGGAATATACAACCATTCTACTCTATTTATACACCATATTACCTTCACATAGGGAAGTACCCTGCACTTACCCTTAATAGTATATATATGTTCCATAGCAAAACAGTATGAAGCTTACCAGAATCAGGACCATGGCCTTGAACAACTCCTGACGAACCTGTAAAAAAGTGAGGATGAGGTAATTTCAGTACCACCACATGTTGCAGCACAACAAGGTAATACCTCCATATATATCTCACATGTACAGTAGCTACTGTGTTACTTGATGTATTGCTGGTATTCTAAGTATGAGTGTACAACTGAGCTAACCCCCCCCCCCCCACAGCACATAGACCTGACACCCACATAAAGGTATGTACAGCCTGACAGAATGACTGCTACAGTATCACAATGGTGATCACAGTAAGCTTACCCACACGCTTCTCTGCTGTGGACAATGTGGCACCCACCATCATGATGTATGGTGTGATGAATGCCTGGGAGCTGTTGTGTTTCCCTAGGTTCACCAGGAATTCCTCATTGGGCATGAGTGGTTGTCCCATTGCAGGCCCTTCACTGGTGACTGCACAATCTCTGGCTACACCAGCTGCCCTTCATCATGCAACATTCACCATGTCTGTACTGTGGTGTTGAACCTGGTGGCCAATCTCATTCACATCCTGGACAAGGTCTTCCCACTATGCAGCCCTCTGTTCCCTGTTATGCCTCTTCCTGGATAGGAGGATGCGATGATGTTGCCATAGTCCTTGAAGTATTATTTCATTCTCTGCATCTGAGAAGGGGGCTTGCCTTCTGCAATACATTAGTCCTAAAAAACACCAAAGGGAAACACATTACAGGATCAAATACATGGATATCCACTATGTACAGATACAGCAAGAACAAAATGGCTGGCACTATCCACTGCTTGCTCACACATGTCATACCCCACAGTGTGACAACATGCTCCATGTGTGGGTACAATCGAGATAATATCATTACTGAAGTAGGTCCCTGTGTGCCATGAGAGATTCTTCTGTATGATCATACACCCAACACTCTGGTCCACTGTGGTGTGTCCCCTAAGGCCAGCCACCCAAGTGCCAGACAAATAGCAGTGTGCTCTTATGACCACTATATTGGGACAGTCCAACAACACCAGTGTGCCACAATGACAAAAGACAATGAAACCCTGATATATTGTATGTCCCCTGTATGAGTAAGACAGCAGGGTATCAATGACATGTCATTACCACAGGTCTAAGACAGGTTTACTGCTGTACTACCTATTCCCCATACCTCTATCCTCCCATCTGCATCCTGTTATACACAAAAAAAAACAGTTACATACTTGGTGGAGTGCAGTACTCCTCTGTTGAAATGTGCTTCTAGTACTGTTTTGCAAAGGTTTGCTCTGTGTGAGGAAAGTCTCATACAGAATGTTTGCCCATAGCCAGCTGCTTGCATTTTAACATGCTTCTCATTAGCAAGTAATTGCCTCTAAACCAATTTGTAACGCTGATATGCTAATTTCAGCCAAAACAGCTGAGTTGCACTATCATTAGCCAATGACATGCAACCACTGTTCAATATATAAGGCTTTCATGTAGAACAGGGTCCCTTTCTTAGCTGTTGAGATGGACATTACTGGGGTGAGGAGACCACATTGTCAAAGAGGGAAGGTCTGTAGCAGAAACCTTTTCATAGAGCTGGGTGTACCATAGGCTGCAGCTGCTGGTGCAGGTAATAGACATAGGCAGTGAGTGTGAACACGTTTGAGGACAAGCTGTAGGTGTATCTATGTCAGCTGTCAGCCTTGTTGTAGAGGCAGAGCCAGGGTGAGAGTAGCCTTTACCGTCCAATTACAGCATGTATTTAAGGTATGTATGTATGTTAGGAAACTGTGTCAATAAGACAGTACTAGGCAACATATAGTAATGCTGTATGGATATGTGATGTGTGTCCCTACCCGCAGGCCTATGACTTCCAGCAGAGAAAAGCAGTTATTTACTTTGCAATGCTTTGTGTGCATAATGAGTGCATGAGTCATTCATTAATTGCTGTCTTCACAATAATGTTACTGAAATGCAACACAACACTGGATTTGAACCCAGGACTGTGTGTGGCAAAACGTACTGTATGCAAAACATTTAACAAACTGAGCTACTGAGTCACTGTTACAGTGGGTGTATTTGCAAGATATATGTGCACACATACAGGCTGTGACATACATTTACTACATCCATCAGTATGTGTATGGCTTTATATGAATGTATTTTGCAATGAATGCCTTAGCAGGTGATGTCCTACATGTTGCTGATAAAAGGGCATATTTAAACAGGCCTACAATGTTGTGCTAGTTACTTATAAAAGTAATAATACTATTACTAGTTACTTTTAAGTGAAAGTAATATATTACTATTACTTATTATTTTTCTAAAAAAGTAATATATTACTATTACTAGTTACTAACTAAAGTAACTAGTTACTTTTGAGTTACTTTTACATAAGTATAGTTTATCAGTTGTCATATTCTGATTTATTCACACTTTACTTGTGTTTAAGGAATACATGCTTACTGCACATGAATATGAGTGTATTATTAAAGCTGTATACATCGTATTACAATAAAGATAAATGGCATTAAACAATTTACAAAGTCCCACAGACCAGTCTTTATAGTCAAGAGTCACAATTTAATACTTAAAACAAAATACACAAAGCCAGCAACACAAGACCCATAACAAGTTACAACCCATCAAACTTTCAACAACATACATTAGGCTAATCTACTAATCTAATAAAAGTGATGCCGAGGACACAAAAATACTTACAGAATATGTCATAAAGGTCTAACAAGACTACTATCATAACAAAGTCAACCAAAATACCACTATATATAACTATTCACATCACAGTGACTAAACAATCACTACGCATTTTTGTTGGCTCAAAGAAGGAGCAGCTTTTTAAAGTGTTCATCGGTGAGTCTATTTCTTCTTGCAGACAGCACTTGTCTACCAAGACTGAACAGGCGCTCAACAAGTGCACTAGATAACAGAGGTGTATTAGTGTTCAGAAATATCTTCTTGACTATAGGGTAACTGTTAAGAGAAAATATTTCTCTGGAAGCCAGATAAATTTCCATCTGAGGAGATATGCTGACACTGGCTGCTGTCGATTCTTTGAGGTTGAAGAAGCTGTCTTCAGCAGTTAGTGCAGAAGCGTCAGATGACCCATGCTCAGGTTCATCCAGTTTCTGCATGGCATCAAGGAGCAGAGCCTTGCCTCTGAGTTTCTGCTCTTTGGTATCCATCCATCTCAAATGGAACTGCAGATGCACTATGCTAGCCAGAATGAGCTCTTCACGCTCCAGAAGGTGATTGAACCATTCTTCAGTGCCTTTAAGAAGATCGTCGACTAGTGGCACAATGAGCTTCACAGACTGCATGACTTCAGACAACTTGTTTTTCAAGCACATAATGGTGGGGATCAGGATTCCCATGAAGCATTTCAGCTCCGACTGCAGGATATCCAGAGCCATTGCCAGGGGCTGCATTGCTTGCACAAACTCAGCAACAAAGGTCATTTTAGCAGGCCTGAAGATGGCAATTCCAGTCTTTTCACATATCTCATTCAGTAAGCCTTCACCCTGAGTTGCAATGCGGTCAATTTTCTCCATCGCATACAAAGTGGAATTCCATTGCGTCGCATTGGGAACAATCAATGCCAGATCACACTTATTGTGAACCACCTCAGCAGCTTGGGTGCTGCGACTAGCCTTGTTCCAAGCAGCATAGCATTTGGCCATGGTGCTTTGCATGATCTTTTTATACTGTGCATCATCACAAGCAGATGCAGCATCTTGCACAGCAACTAGATTCAATGTATGTGCTGCACATCTCAGATGGGGAGGCAGTGAATAGCTGCTCTCACTTTGCCCTGACTGGCTCAGCACGGCTGTCACACTGTTGTAAATTACTTCATCATTGCCATCCTTATCCTCATCTAGGGACAGAATGTTTGTAGTCTGAGATCTCTCACATTCTGCAAAGACATTGAAAGCCTTTACAAAATTGATGTCATTGTCAGTAATTGTTGCACACACCTTTTGATCTATCTTGTACTTGATGTGAATGCTCTCAAGAGTTGACGCTATGAGATTGCATGTATGCCTCCCCTGTATTCTGCAGCATAACAAAACAGCTGACTTTCGTTGGAGTGTGTCACAGTTGATACAGTGGGTGGTGACGCCAAAGAAACTACAATTACAATGGGCCCAAATGTCAGCGGTAGTGCAAAAAGTTGAAACACTTGCGAAAGTTTCCATAAGATTTTCCTTCATATCACTGAACTGTTTCTCCACCTGTTCGACAAGAGTTTTCCTGCCCATGACCACCTTTCCTGGCTGCAGGCCAGTTACAAGGTTGATGAAGGATGGCTACTCAACAACTCTGAAACACTGCATGTCATTCACCACAAAATCAATGATCCAACTATCCACCTTGGACTGTGTGACATGACCAGAACCAATGAATGCTACAATAGATGGCTGTGTCAATGATTTCTTGTCCAACTTGTCAGGCCGGGAATCAACTGCTTTCCTTTTCAAACTATTTAGCTTCCCAAGTATGATAGGATGTGATGTCTGAAGATGCTTTTTTAAATTTGACATACTGTATGCTGAAGCCTTGTAGGTCTTCTTTGTTGGTGGACATAGCTTACATTTCACATCAATGTTTTTTCCATCGTTTGTAATTAGGTCAAAGAATTCTGTGTAAATGGATCGTTCAAATGAAATTCAACTTTCCATCTCTGAGTGAAAGCACTAAGCAGAAAAATAAACGGATGTGCGTGGAATATCTATATACTGCAAATATTTTATTTCATAACATCTGTCAAAATGTGGCTCTGATTGGCTGAAGCTTAAAATGGGACTGCCAGAAATACAAAAAATAAAAAAAAAAAGAAAGAAAAAGTTAACTGTATAGAACTTTTTTTTTTAAACATTAACCTACAGTGAATGAATTTTCTAAGTTGTCTTTAATCTTCTTCTACTTTCGGCTGCTCCCGTTAGGGGTCGCCACAGCAGATCAACTGTTTCCATTTCTTCCTGTCCTCTGCATCTTGTTCTGTCACACCAACCACCTGCATGTCCTCTCTCACCACATCCATAAACCTTATCTTAGGCCTTCCTCTTTTCCTGTTACCTGGCAGCTTCATCCTTAGCATCTTTTCCCCAATATACTCTGGATCCCTCCTCAGCACATGTCCAAACCAATGTATTCTTGCCTCTCTGACTTTGTCTACAAACCTTCCAACCTGGGCTGACCCTCTAATATACTTATTCCTAATCCTGTCCATCCTCATCAAACCCAATGCAAATCTTAACATCTTCAACTCTGCCACGTCAAGCTCTGACTCCTGCCTTTTTGTCAATGCCACTGTCTCCAACCCATATAACATAGCTGGTCTCACTAACCTCTTGTAGACCTTTCCTTTCACTCTTACTGTTACTCGTCTGTCACAAATCACTCCTGACGCTCTTCTCCACCCACTCCATCCTGCCTGTACTCTCTTCTTCACCTCTCTTCCACACTCCCCATTATTCTGAACTGTTGATCCCAAGTACTTAAACTCATCCACCTTCACCACCTCTACTCCCTGCATCCTCACCATTCCTCTATCCTCCCTCTCATTCACACACATATATTATGTCTTAGTCCTGCTGACCTTCATTCCTCTTCTCTCTAGAGCATATCTCCACCTCTCTAGGGTCTCCTCCCCTTTTCCCTATTCTCACTACAGATAACAATGTCATCTGCAAATATCATAGTCCACGGGGACTCCTGTCTGATCTCATCTGTCAACCTGTCCATCACCATTGCAAATAAGAAAGGGCTCAGAGCTGATCCTTGATGTAATCCCACCTCCACCTTAAACACATCCATCACTCCCACCATAGACCTCACCGCTGTAACACTACCCTTGTACATATCCTGTACCACTCTTACATACTTCTCTGACACTCCCGACTTCCTCATACAATACCACAACTCCGCTCTAGGCACCCTGTCATATGCTTTCTTTAAAAAAATCCACAAAGACACAATGCAACTCCTTCTGATCTTCTCTGTACTTCTCCATCAACACTCTCAGAGCAAACATTGCATCTGTAGTGCTCTTTCCTGGCATGAAACCATACTGCTGATCACTAATCATCACTTCCCTTCTTAACCTAGCTTCCACTACTCTTTCCCATAATTTCATACTGTGACTGATCAGTTTAATCCCTCTGTAGTTACTACAGCTCTGCACATCACCCTTATTCTTAAACATCGGTGCAAAAACACTTTTTCACCATTCCTCAGGCATCCTCTCACTTTCTAAGATTTCATTAAACAATCTAGTTAAAAACTCCACTGCCATTTCACCTAAACACCTCTATGCTTCCACAGGTATGTCATCTGGACCAACAGCCTTTCCGTTCTTCATCTTCACCATAGCTATCCTTACTTCCTCCTTGCTAATCCACTGCACTTCATGATTCACTATCCGCACATCATCCAACCTTCTCTCCCTCTCATTCTCTTCATTCATCAACCCCCTCAGAGTACTCTTTCCATCTGCTCAACACACCCTCCATGCTTGTGAGTACGTTTCCCTCATTATCCTTTATCACACTTACCTGTTGCACATCTTTACTAGCTCAGTCCCTCTGTCTAGCCAATTGGTACTGGTCCTTTTCTGCCTCCTTAGTGTCCAACCTTTTATACAACTCTTCATACGCCTTATCCTTAGCCTTCGCCACCTCTCTCTTTGCCAAGCACCTCATCTCCTTATACTCTTGTCTACTTTCTTCATCTCTATGACAATCCCACTTCTTCTTCGCCAACCTCTTTCTCTGTATACTCTCCTGTACTTCTTCATTCCACCACCAGGTCTCCTTGTCCTCCTTCCTCTTTCCAGATATCACACCAAGCACCTTTCTAGCCATCTCTCTTACTAGCTCTGCTGTAGTTACCCAGCTATTCGGTAACTCTTCACTGCCACCCAGTGCCTGTCTTAACTCTTCCCTGAACATCACCTCACAATTACCCTTTTTCAATTTCCACCGTTTGATCCTTGGTGCTGCCCTCACACTCATCCTCCTCTTCTTGATCACCAATGTCATCCTACAAACCACCATCCTATGCTGCCTAACTATACTTTCCCCTGCCACCACTTTACAGTCTCCAATCTCCTTCAGACTGGCCCTTCTACATAAGATATCATCCACCTGTGTGCATCTTCCTCCACTCTTGTATGTCACCCTATGCTCCTCCCTCTTGTTAAAATACATATTCATCACAGCCATGTCCATCCTTTTCGCAAAATCCACTACCATCTGACCTTCTGCATTCCTTTGCTTAAAACCATACCTACCAATCACTTCCTCATCCCCTCTGTTCCCTTCATCAACATGCCCATTGAAATCTGCTCCAATCACCAGTCTCTCACCCTTGGGTACAGTCATCACCACTTCATCCAACTCACTCCAAAATTTTTCTTTCTCATCCATTGCACACCCAACTTGTGGAGCATATGCACTAATAAGATTCATCATTACACCATCAATTTCCAGCTTCATAAACATCACTCTGTCCGACACTCTTTTCACCTCCAAAACACTCTTGGCATACTGTTCCTTCAGGATAATGCCTTCGCCATTTCTCCTCCCATCCACACCATGATAAAACAATTTGAAACCACCTCCGATACACCTAGCCTTGCTCCCCTTCCATCTGGTCTCTTGCACACACAATATACCAACATTCCTTCAGTCCATCATATCAGCTAGCTCTCTCCCTATACCAGTCATACTGCCAACATTCAAAGTTCCGACCCTCACTATCGCAGTCCTAGCCTTCACCTGCCTTTGGTCATGCCTTCCCCCTCTTCTCCTCCTTCAGCTAACAGTAGCCCAATTTCCACCAGCACCCTGTTGGCCAACAGTACTGGTGGCGGTCATTGTTAACCCGGGCCTCGACTGATCCGGTATGTATTTCTATACTGTTTTCTGCATGTATGATATGGCAAAATGTTATGCCGGATGCCCTTCCTGACGCAACCCTCCCCATTTATCCGGGCTTGGGACCGGCACAAAGAAATGCATTGGCTTGTGCATCCCCAGTGGCTGGGTCTAAGTTGTCTTTAATAGTTAAATAAAACACTGATTTTGTATCTGAAACACCTAAATAGTATATAGAGCAGCATAAACAACTGAAATGCTGCACCAGGAAGCTGTTATGTTAGAAAAAAATTGAAGTCCTGTCCTTTGCACTGGCTATGGGTATGGTTTCTCCTGCAAAATTTTTTTTCTACAAAAAAGTCCCTCTTTGGGCATTTGAAAAGGTGGCAAATCCATTACTTACTTACTTACTTTGCCTATAGCCTCAGTTTCTAAAATATGTCTACATATAACCAAATATCAAAATTATTTTGCCCTAAGGAATGTATGATGTTTAATTAACACAATATACATTACAACAACTATATTACCATTAAAGCAGATCAAAGATGGCCATACACAGTAAACACCACCTTTATTGTACCACTTCAAATCGCCAGTGGCCATTTCCTTCTGTCAAGACATGCAGTGGAGGAATTCAACTGCTTGTCACCAGCAGGGAGTAAAACGAAAAGTCAATCATTCTTTAAATGGCTTTTCTGCTGGATTTTGTTGTTTTAAATAACTAAGTATTCCACACACAATAGAGTTTGTGCCGCCGGCTGCGATCTTTGAGTTTGCCGCACCTACCCTTCACAAAATAAAATATACCTTTTGTGGGAAGTTTTCTAATCATAGTACCTGGCTGTCAGTCCACAAATATTTAAAACATAAAAGAGAAGACACGTGCTCTAGATTATGTGGAACGCTTTGGCTCCACTACACAGCTTTTGATTGGTTCATATAACGCAATTACTGCCAATCGGCATCAGAGTCCCCCTAGAGCAGCCCTTCCTGCGGCAACCACCTAGCCCCCCAAAGCAGCTTCCTACCCAGCCATTCCAGTGTTCCATTACTTGGCTATTTGGGTGGCCTAATGGTTAAGGTGTTTGCCTTACAAGCACAAGGTGCAGGGTTTGAGCCTCACGAGGGATAATTGGCTAGGCTTAAAAATGGCTCGAAAGGGCAGTTAGCCTAGTATGAACCTATTTCTCCCCAGTTACCATAAACACTGTTCAAACCTGTCAGTGTGCATACTGCTTTCTTACTAAAATGATTACAGATGTTGAACTAAAATAGCACAAATACTGATAGCCATTTGCTAAACAAACAATACAGCCTCACAATGAAAATAGACTTAGAATGACCAGTAAACTTCTCTGCCCTTAAAAATCATATTAATTGAAACGGCATTAAAACTCACATTCAAAGAAAACTCATCTAGCCAGTGGAGGAATATGTTTACCTTTGGGGTGTTTTCAAACCATAGGCTCCTTGCACACATTTTTAGGGACATGCATACATGTATGTGTTCTTTGATTCACCTTCTTGATTGTATTAAAATGATATTCCTTGTATAATACAGCACCTCTTGTTAGAATGTGTTTCAAATTTGTAGTTTTGAGCATTCTTTCAGTAAGCAACGTATGAACCAATAATGAAAAAAATACCCATTTCAGAAAATTTCAACCATAAAAGGCCACAAAAACATCTGTCATCACAATCCACCAAATATTAGTCAACAATATGCAGAAGTAAACATTGTCTGAATATTTCCACATTAAAGAGAACTGTAACTAATGAAGAGGTTGCTACTGGCAAAGAACTTTACATCTGCAAATTCAGTTACCACTGCCCTTGAAGAATTAAATTGCCGATGGTACATTTAAAGAACTTTTTAGCAGTTGTTTTCACATGTTCCAAGTTCAATGACTACATTTATGGTAAACCTGTTCAAACAGACACTGATCAGCAATCTTTAGCATAGTCACTATCTGGCTTACTGAGCACGCCCAATGTGTCACTTTCTATTCTTAAGACTGACTGGTGGCAAACTGTATCCAGTACTGCTGTTGTGCAACATAAGTTGTACTATCCATTCCTTATTAATGTTGCTTACTACTTAATTTTACTTCATTCTACATTTATATATCCACAATTCTTATCTATGTAGTGCCTCACCGGGTCTATATTATAAGATCGACGGTTGAAAACATCGAACAACATATGGTCGATGTCTTCAAATGTCGACCTTATAAAAAGACAAAAAAAAAAAAGAAAAAAGTGCCCTACCAGGTTTAAGCAGGGGGTCAAGCCCCCCTACACCCCCCACACACTCCCCACTACTTAAATATACTAACTCTGAGACCGCACTACATTGCAGTAAACAGAAATCTCCCCTTACGGTGATTTCCATTTACATGCTCGAGATTCTGAGCGTTTGATATTCTCGTGCCGACAATGTCAGATCCGACATTGTCGGCTTTCGAGAATATAATATAGACCCGCTTCACCATATGACTCACTTATTGTCATAAACTTTTTATTCAAAATAATTGCATCTTGCTGCCTCTAGAAGCGATATCCACAAGTTACTGCCTACAAACAAAATGCTTTATTAATAATGCTTTAATCCTAAAAAATAGAATTGTGTATTATTGTGCAACTTCTCTTATTAATTATCTATATTATATTGTTATGATAATGTTACCATATTGTTTTTATAATGTTTGTGTTAAATTTTTTAAGCTCTTTTACTTGGGATTCCTTTATAAATGGGCTAAGCCTACTGGGACTATACCAGTCCAAAACTATAAATAAAAATACATTAATGCATATTTATTGTAATCATACCTCTTAACCTCAAATTATTAAAAATCATAGCACTGGCCTTTAAAAATCATAGCACAGAGTCAGAAAGAAGATAGCTTTCTTTTCATAACAGGTCACTATATATACTAAAGTTTATTTAGTTTGTGGTTGTGAATCATTGTGTAGGCTTAGTTTACATATTTAATAAGGTATGTTCCCATAAACAGGTATGACTTTAGGAGGAACATCATAAACCTAGGAGGATCTGTACTTGAGGTCAAAAATCATAACTCTATTTCTAAATCATGGCAGTTGCGAGGTATGTGTGATTGCAATTTCTTTCTCGTTCCATTCTGAACATTTTAATGCTGGTTACTTAGTTGGTTCCTGATGGCTACTTATTTTTCACAAAGACCCACCCCCATCATCTAATTGTGTGGCCCAGGTTGCTGCTTAACATGCTAGATGAGGCTCATTAAGGCTTTTTTCTCTCACCCCACATCATACCTCTCAACTGTACAGATTTTCTCAGAATGTCCAGATTTTTGCCTTATATTTTTGGTCCATTTTTCATAAAATTGTGGCTTTCTGGCAAATTAGTGGCAAATCATTAAGGACTAAAGTTAGAAAATAATGATAGACATTTGAGTTTTAGACTTCATACCCTTCAGAAAATTCATGCTAAAGCAGAACTTGTTATTCTATCAACTTTCTAAGTTTGTAAGAGCAATATTTAATTGTCCCTATTTGTACCACTTTTTTATGGCTTTGCCCAGATTTCTTACTCTAAGAGGTTGAGAGGCATGCCCAACATCAAGACACCTGGATAAGCCCAGCTATTAGCTTGACACCATATTATCTACTGTTATTGTAGATAATTGTTGGGCTAATAGACTTGCTTCTTAAGAATGCAGGCATTCCACTTAAAAGAGACACACAGACTGTTAATTATTTCAAACTTAGGCTGAGTATGGAAAATAAAGTGTGCGCATGTGTGTGTGTGTGTGTGTGTGTGTGTGTGTGTGTGTGTGTGTGTGTGTGTTTCTCTGTGGGTGTTGGGGGCTGGGAAGGCAAATAAAAATCTCCCTGGAAGGCTAGAATTTAGTGCTTCAGCCCATCTTAAGACAGTTGGGAGCTGCTTGTATTTTGAAACAGTGGAGCTTTTCTGGATTAATTCACAGTAAATTAAACCAGCCTTGCTGTTAAGGTGGATGAGGATGAACTAGGCATGTAACATTTAATTTCTTGCCACTCAGAAAACTTATACTTTCTGTGTCTGAACTAAATATCTGTAATTAAAGCACAACATGATAGATGGCAGCTTTTGCCAGCTGTCTTGGCACAGGGATACCAAAGGCAGAGCTCAAGTGGTAGAGTGAGCTTAAGAAACTTTCAAATGCGAACATTGGTTCTATATGCTAAGCTACTTAAAATCATTTAATGTCTCATCAAGGTAACAGCTTAATGCAAAATAAATAATACATAAAGAAAAACTGACCACTCATCGCATTATCATGGAACTTATAAACAAAGACATTGGCAACCTTCAAACACTGGACCCCATCCAGTTTGGTTTCGTAAAGGGCCAATCTTGTCTCCTCAACCTGATTGGCTTCTTTGAATCAGTTTCTAGAGCCATGGATGAGGGTAAGATGGTCCAAACAGCCTATCTGGACCTCGCCAAGACCTTCAACACCATTCCCCACTCTAGAATCATAGATAAACTTATTAAGCTGGGCATTAATCCCTACGTCACTCGATGGGTTGCCAACTGGCTTACTGACAGAACCCACACTATAAAAGTAGCTGACTCAAAATCCAGCTCCAGACAAGTGACAAGCGGAGTACCTCAGGGTTCAGTACTGGAACCACTCTTGTTTGGCATTTGCTTCTCTGAAGTACAGGCCGGCACTAAGGGGACTCTGGCTAACAAAGTTTGCAGATGACTGCAAACTGGGAGCCATTATTGAATCCCCAAATGATGTGGATATTCTACAAAAGGGCCTTACAGAAACAGATGCTTGCTGCCAGAGCCATGGGCTCAAGCTCAATGCCAAGAAATGTATAGTTATCCAGTTTCGGAAAAAACATGTACCCATGAATTACCACATAAGTGGCAGGACACTAAACACCAAAAGTGTGATAAGGGACTTAGAGACACAGGTGGACAGTGGCCTCACCTTCAATAACCACATAGCCACAACAGTCAGGAAATCCTTCTATGTGGCACACCTTATCACTAAGGACTTTTCATCCAGAAAAAAGGAGGTCATTGTCCCACTGTACTCATCCCTCATTAGACCCATTATAGAGTACAACACCCCGTTTGGTATGTACCTCACAAGACATCTGCAACAACTGGAAAGGCCACAGAAATACTTCACTAAAAGAATCACAGGCCTAAAGCAGATGCTCTATGCTGACCGTCTAAAAAAACTCCAGCTATACTCTGTCGCATATCGCCTAATCAGAGGTGATCTCTGCTTAACATGTAAGGCCATGTCAAACCCAGTGCTGTTGGACATGCTGCACTTAAAGAAATCCCAATTCCTCAGAGCCACATGCTCCAGGGATCTAAACCTGGCCATCACAATGAACAAAACATGCTGGAGGGATAGGTTTTTGCCCCAGAGAGACTCCCCATATTCTGGAATAGACTGCCCACACATGTCAAGCTGAGCGCCTCTTTGGCCCACTTCAAAAGAAACCTTGATGATTGGATGGGAGATAGGAAATTCACCCCAGGGATCACGTCAGTCACCCTGCTAGACAGAAAACCAGGGAAGTAAACATTCTGGGAAGAAATAGCCAGGGAATTGTTGTGGCTAGGTTTGTATAGACCCTAGGGTTGATAGTCTAGTACCAACCTATGAACCTATTGTACAGGTGTGGAAGTTTTTAAGAAAGTAAAATTAGATGCCAAGTCAAAAATCAGCAAGTGGTATGACACAATATTAACTTAAGTAAAGCAATATTTAAACATTTATTACAAGAGTAATGTAAAGAAGCATTTTATAATGGGTCTAGGACAGTTCTTCAAATGACAGTCCTGAGAACTAATATTTTGATGAACACATTCTTACAGGCTGGGAACTTTACAAAAGGTTCCTTAATGAGAAAACCAAATGCTGCCAGAGCAGAGCTAGATATTGCTCATACAATCAGTTTAACACATCCCACGCTTCCTTCATAAGCCCAGAATGAAACCGCAGGACCTCAAGGGAAATAATTAGTTACTGTCAAATGTAGTAGTCTTTGTATAGATACCAATTAGATGATTTTAACAAATGCTGAACCATAGGTGCACTGCAATGCAAATAATAAACATTGCAGTACCTTCGAGATAAAGAGATACTTGGTTTCCTATCCAGAATGTGCACTACCTTTACTTCATGATTATGTGATCTCATGAAGGGGTAGGATGGTGCAATTCCCTACCTGCAAAAAACAAAAATAGTGTTTTTGTTAAAAATAAACTGTTTTTTTTTGGGGGGGGGGGTTGTACATCCACACCACCCTGATATGGACAGCTGTCTTGTCCATACCTCAGTACTAAATATACTGACTCTGAGTTTATGTTACCACCAGAGAGTAAACAGCATACTTTACAAAACCAGGTACAATAGTACTCCTAAGGTGTGGTGCTGTAGCAATCAACATACTTTATTGAGGGGTGAAGTGGTGGTTGCAATTTTTTTTTCTAGTAGGGTTTTAATTAGAGATTTTGAAATGTGTACTATTTTAGTAACTGTACTTGCTAACTGTCAGGTCACATAACTGTCATTATACAAAATGAATCCTGAGAGTGATGCAAGCAGTTTTAGGATTTATTTGGTGTTTAATTGATATAAACTGTTCTCAGGAGGCACCATTACAATCAGGGTCTGAGACCAGCTATAAAGTTACATCAAACATTTGCAGACGCATAAAAATTCACATTAGGAAATGAAGAGAAAATAGCAATGCTAAAGAACACAATAAAACATCAACTTTAAAGAAATAAATTAGAAATATCAGTCCTGTGAAAAAACATGTAAAGGAAGATCTGTGAAAGTTTTATTAATCACTCACTAAGTGCTTTTGCCTTCATAATATATCCATTCTCTGGTCTCGGCTCGGCTCCTGTGTAACATGAAATCAATTAACCCGGCTCCTGGTGCACGCGGGCAAAGTAAGGGTTTGACATTAAATGGGAGGACGTGAACATCAACAGTCTGTGCAACAAGGCATAGATGTGATGTGAATGGACGGGAAAAGTAACACAAAAAGTAATGCACATTTCATACCTCTCAACCTGGAAACATCAAAAATCTGGACAAGGCCCATGAAAAATAGGTACAAATCTGTACGCTGATTAACATCTAATTTGCATACATAATTATGTAACCCTACCCACTCCAATGGAATTGTGGGATACCAACTTTCGAACGCAAATTGAAGAACAGACAACCAAAACATGGCACCAGAGTCCCCCTGCAGCCATTCCAGTGTCCTGTTACCTGGCTATTTTGCCCCATTTACCATAAACACTAATGTATGCATACTGCTTTACTTCTACAATGATTTGAATTTTATTTTTACATTTTACAGCACAACAATGCAGAAACACTAAAAGACATCATCTGGTAAACAAAGCAATACTGTCTCACAATTAAAATAGGCTTGACATTAAACTTTGACCTTGAAACTCACATTCATTGAAACAGCATTGAAACCCACACCACATCCAAAGAAAATGCATCTGGCCAGTGGTGGATAAAGATTATCTTTGGGCTGTTTTCAAATCATTGGCCCCTTGCAAACAAAACAAGAAACATACATGTGTTATTTCTTTATACACCTTCCTGACTTTATTAAATTATATTCCTTGTATAATACAACACACATGTTAGAGCGCATTTTAAATTTATTGTTTGAACATTTTACCAGTAATCTGTACTGTAGGCAATGAAACAAAACACATGAACCAATAATGACAAAACTGCCCAATTCAGAACTTTTCCATCATAAAAGTCTGCTTCCACACCCACACTATAAATAGAATGACAGTAGTGTAAGCCATAGGCATCTTGCACAGCGTCTCGCACTTATTTTCAATTTAATTTTTTTTTTTGGGGGGGGGACAAAAGGTCATAAACCAGGGACACATTTTAAACATTGCTTGTATAATTTTGTAAAGTTGCTAGAATAAAATGTTGTGCTACCATCATGCATTTCACTGGCAGGTTTTGAACCCAGGACTCTATGCACTACATTCAGAACAACATACCACTATCCCAAATCAGCAGCTGCCTGAAAAATAGGAAGACTGAAACTTAATAGCCATCATTTAGTGAATTCATTTCTCACTTCTCAACATAGCTCTTAACCTCAACACAAAAAAACATTGACAAACAACAAAGCCAATAATGGGGGAATACAAATTCAGTTCTGACTTCTCACTCACCATATCTCTGAACTGTTAGCACAAAAACAATAATAGGGGAATACAAATTGTGTGCTCACTTCTTATCATAGCTCTAAACTTTTAGCACAAAAAAAAAATGTTCTTACTTCTCATCATAGCTCTCTCAACTCTTAGTACAAAAAAAAATCTGGACAAAGCTCAGAACATAACTTTCAACTGTTAGAGAAAAAAAATGTTCTCACTTCTCATCATAGCTCTCAACTCACTCAGAAATGGTGGTGGCTAGGGATAGTAGGCTCTTTTTACCCTGTACTAAAGGTACAGGGTTTGAGCCTGAATACCTCTAGCCACCAAGTGTATTATATGGGGGCATTTTCACACACACACATTCCGTACCCTGAGTAGTTATTCCTACATACACACACACGTTCCTTACCCTGAGTAGTTATTCCTACACACACACACGTTCCTTACCCTGAGTAGTTATTCCTCTGTTGTTGCTGCCATTAATCTGAACTGCTGTTTCAGCTTCCTGCATTCCTCTGTTGTTGCCGCCATTAACCCGGGCTCGGCAAACTGCTCTGCACAAGCTCTTCTGTTTGGCCCATCAGCTTGCTCGGTGAACTGCTGTATCAGCTTCCTGGCATGTTGCTGCCATTAATCCCGGTGAACTGCTCTGCACAAGCTCTTCTGTTCGGCCCGCCAGCTTGCAATTCCTGCCATTTCACAACTTAATTCAGCCAGCCGGAAATGATGACGTCAGCTCCTTGAGCTCAATTCCGACTGGCTGGTAGCCTGACGGAGCTGACGTCATTGTGCACGTGATGACGTCAGCTCCGACAGCGCGAAAATTTTTAAAAAAGCAAAAATGAATGAAGGGGTGCCACTCGGGAATCGTGGCACCCCTTCATTTGGACCCCAAAACACGGTAAAAACCGAGTAATTCGGAACGGTTGGGAGGTCTGGCACATTTGCATTACTAGTTATTAAAAAAGGTAACTTATTACTATTACTGCGTTACTATATTGAAAAGTAACGCCAAATATTAGTGGCTAGTGAAAAATATAATATGTTGCAGTACCATGTTACTTTTGTAACGCGTTATTACTCCCATCACTGGTTATATCCATTCTGATTTCTTTGGCTGTCTAGTATTCTACCAGAGTCTATGGTACACTCCCATTTATTCCATTACTTTTTATTCCAGTTTGCGTGGTGCAGCACAGAGCGCAGCTCTGCTAAAACACATCTAATGACTGTAACTGGCAATTACTATGCTTTGTTTAAACCACCCGTTTTAAGTAAGAGTTGCTTGATATGGCAGGTTAATGCAGTGTGCTGCAGGTGTTGATGGACTCGGGTTCGAAATTCGGCAGAGGTGTTTACTTTGTACATGTGTCTTACAATGTTAGAAACACATGTAGTCATTATAGTTCTATTTAGCTGAGCTTAGCGAAGCTGCACAATGCACTCTGCACTATAAAATACAAGGAAAAAGTGGAGATAAGAAAGTGGTGAAATGGGGGCAAGAAGAGGGAAAAACAGAGTGAAAGGCAGAGAGGGATGTGCAGGAAGGGTGTAGGAAAGAACCATAGCTATCCACTTCTTGTACAGCAACAACTATGCACTTTGACAGAATTTTAGATGAATTTGGATTCTCAAACCCCAAAGAGAGGGGTGAGGACAAAATAATTGCACTGTCAAAACCAATTGGACTGAATTATGTGTGTCTAGTGGACACATGTGTGAACTGGAGACCTATGTATGGGACAATATTTTTTTGTTTTGGGACAGGTGCCCATTTTTTTTAAGTGAGAGTGGAATGTTGGGGAAGGGACATAGGCACATGTGGGGAAGGTAAGTTGGGTAGGTGAGGATGCATTTGCAAACAGACAAGACAGCAGACAGGGGCAGTCTGTGACACATGAGGGGGTGAACACTTTGGATAGGGAGGGTGTTGTGGAATCTAAGTCCCATGTGCCTCCAGAGGGCAGCAGTGTGACTCACATCCCCACCCATGGGACTGTCAACACTGCTCCATCATTGCCTCAAGGGTGGCTGTGCTGGAGACTTGGCGCCAGGGTGAGGCTGCCCCACCAGGGTGGCCAGTATGCCCTCAATCTGGCACATTTGGTGGTCATAGCCACTGTGCACTATCCTGCGCACCAACACTAGCAGCTCTGCATGGGTGAGAACATCCCCTCCGCCATCACTCCAGAGGGTGGGGCCGGGTACCATCCCCTGGGGCGGTACTACTCGATGCCACAGATATTTCAGGGGCAGCAGAGGGAGCACCACCGGTCTGGGTCCCAGACATACTGGAACCCAGTGCCACAGCCGGTTGAGGCAAGGTAGGAAGGTCAGCTGGAATTGGCCTATCTTGAAATGCTGTGGTAAATGAGGTACAGCACTAAGTTACAGTTGGTAAAAATCAAATCAATATTAGTATTAACAGAATCGAGCATCATACGTATTCATCCAAATACATATTAACTTATATTATGTGCAACACAACATTAAGTAACATAGCTGTCAGTATGGTAACAGCATGCCAATATAAAGTAAACCATAGGGCCAAAAAACAGTTAGTTTAACAAATATGTTAATATTGCATCATAATAAAACATAACAATAATCAACCACATTTTCCAGTATATATAGTTAGTTTAACAAAATATATTATTAAATCATAATAAAACATATCGATAATGAAACACATTTTTCCAAAATATAGTTAGTTTAACAAAATATGTTAATATTAAATAATAATAAATAACAGTAATAAGTAAATGAAGATAAGGGGTGTGGAGAGCGAGAGAAGCATTCCATTACTAACATTGCAGATTATATCCCTGAAAACACTGAAATATATACTCTACAGGTGTGTAGTGTCAGGTGTGAGTACATTGACTATAATTCTCCTATAACTGATGTAGTGTAGCACATACATACCTTTCAAGCTGTTAGTATGGGTCAGTATGGGCCAAGCAGTAACAAATGCAAGTACACCACTACACAGAATAGTTTCACATAATGTGGACTTATATAACTACCCAGGTGTTCTGTAAACATAATTGGTAATACATTGCATTCCAGGTAATAATTTATTTGCTAATCATGTGACAGACAGAATTAGGCAGTTTTAATTACGAGAAATTATGACACTTGAGAGGCATGTTTGTGTACAGTAAGTAAACAAGACAGCCATTATGCCTTAGTTGGCAGGCCGTTACTGCAGGAGACATCTGCAAATAATGTAATAATTGACTGCAGCAAATTAGTACAGACATGCAAGGGATGCAACCATACTGGGATTACACAGCTTTATTTATGACTCAACAATGCCAATGAACAAATTATTGGTACTGATGTTAACATTCTGTGAAATCTGAACACAAAATCTGCCCATAATATGGGCAACCTCACCCATATATTTGTTGTGTTTCTGGTGAAAGAGAAAATGTGAGCATCATGTGACTGATGCTGAAAGTTTAGTGCTACATACCATTGGATTCAAACCCAGGAATGTGTGTGGCAAAATGTACTGTATACAAAGCATTTAATAGACTGAGCTACTGAGTCACTGCTGACTGTTGAGTGACTGATACTTGCCTGGAGATCACCTGGAACTATCCTATGAATTGAGCAGTACAAGTTACATTACATTCCTCTGCCATTCTAGTACTATTACAGTGTTATACTAGACTGCAGTGACAGTAGAACACACATGCATGGAATACAACCATACTGCATATATGAAAAAAGCTGTAGTTTAGAATCAACAATGCTAGTGAACGCATTTTATTGTTATTGGTTTCAAATATCTGTGAAGCTCACTCACAATATCTGCCCATAGACTAGGTTACTCACCCATATACCTTTGATTGATGTCTGAAAAAGAGAGCATTATGTGATTGATATTGGCCTGGAGACAGCCTTGGACAGCACTGTGATGCCTAGGCAGTGGCCCAGCAATCATGGAGCCTCAATCCTCACCACAAAAAACAGTGAGGGGCATCCATATAGGGAAAGGATAATAAATACACACACAGAAAAGTACAATTTCCCTTAAGAGCACACAGAGATCACAGTCAGTCTGGGACTGGTTTCTCCCTTTCTCTCCAGGTCCCCAATAAGACTCCCCACTGGCACAGCTATAGGGTCCAGATCTCAGCCTAGTGGACAAGCTAAAACCTCCAGCACCCTCTCTGTCCAACCAGTACTTCATGTCCCTGCCCAAGCAGCTGACACACACACACACTTTGGGATAAGAATTATATACAACCACACAGACAATCCTGGGAAGGCTGACACAGGTTCTCCAAATGTGCCCCTTTCACCCAGACTATACGGTAGTACCATCTGCCACCACCCCAGCTACCAAAAGGCCCTTATGAAAGGGTGTCCAATTATACCGTGCAATATTATTATCCAAATGGTAGGTGCAACTGAGCAGTCAAGGCTTATTTGGAGTGACTTTGTACAGTATCACTATATATATATATATATATATATATATATATATATATATATACACAATGTACTGTAGAGATTAAATTATCTCTACACAAAATAGCCACAGTTGAAAGGTTTAAAAATATTTAATAATAAATAATAAAAAGACAAGACAATACTTCTAACTACACAGTGCTAGTCAAGAGTTCAGAGGTCACAGGGAAATACTTAAAATAATACTGTAGAAAAGTTCTGACATCAGTACAGAAAAAAATAAATTAATCTAATCTTCCAAGTTCCTAGCTATATCTAAGAGAAAACACAGTTCTAAAATAAACTTACATATAGAACACAGGCAGTGTAGGTGAGTGTAGGTGAGTTGGATGTTCTCAAGACAAATGCTCAAATGCCCTCATTTTTTCTGTCCCTAAATTGATGACACAGTACCACTGATTCATTTCAGATGACATCATTTCTTTCTGGTTCCCATGCTAACAGAAACTCATACGTTATTAGCCCTTTTGATCTTGCAGCTGGTCAGAAAGCCAGAGCAATAAGAGAAATTATACGTATAAATTCTAGCCATTAACTCTGGCCTCAAAACAATAAGCAGAATGCCTCCCTCTAGACATCTTGGCTCCGAGTTTTAGATCAAATAATTTCGCAATACTTGACTATCCAGCTTTTTTACAGCAGAGTGCACTGTTAGATTTTTTTTCAGTTCAACATCCAATACAGTCTTTTCATGTTTAAGAGAATAAGCCTGTGGCTTACATTAATATTTACAAATGACAGAATTATCTAGAAAATTCTATCTAGCTAGGCTGGCAACCTTCACACATCTCCCCCCCCCCCCCGGGAGAACTCAAGCTAGTTTTTCAAGTGACCATTGAGAAACATTAGGGTTAGGTCTGTCTGAGTATGCCTTACCCCATTCCCTGTCTTGAGAGCCCATCTGCATTGGCATTGCTAATCCCACTGCGGTGCTGCACTAACATATATGCTTGCAACCCTATGCTCCATCTTAGCAACTTGGCATTTTGCTGGCTGACTCTGTTTAACCAGGTTAGGGGATTGTGATCTGTAATGACAGTGAATTTTCTTCCATACAGATAAGGCTGAAGTTTGTGCATTGCCCACACTATGGCTAGACATTCCTTTTCTACAGCTCATAGCATTCCTCCCTGGGTTGGAGCTTACAACTGAGATAAACCACTGGGTGCTCTTCTCCCTCTGAAGAAATCTGGCTAAGTACAGCCCCTACCCCATGGTTTGAAGCATCCACCTGCACAACAAATTGTTTGCTGTAATCTGGACTGGCTAACACAGGGGTCCTCCCAAAGTTTCTTTAAGCTTCTGGAATGCCTGCTCACATGCTATGGTCCACACTACCTTATCTGACTTGTTCTTCCTTGTCAGGTCTGTGAGGGGAGCAGCTATAGTACTATAACTGGGGACCAACTTTCTGCAGTACCCTGCTGTCCCTAAGAATACCCTCACCTGCTTTTTGGTAACAGGTGCAGGCCATGCCTAAATGGCTTCCACTTTGGCAGGTTCTGGCCTGATCTTACCACTTCCCACTCGATGTCCCAGGCAGGAGACCTCTGCCATACCCACCTGACATTTTCTGGGCTTAATGGTCAACCCTGCCATCTGTAGTCTGCCCAGCACCTCCCTGACATTTATGTATTTATTTCAGTTTGATGACCAGGGAAGTCCACTGGGCTTTGAAAGACTCATTTTCAGTGGAGGCCCGGGGGAGATAAGCTCCATGACACAATTACAATAACAAGTCAATTACAATTCAGAAATGTCAAAAATATTATCAATAGTAAGTTAGATCCATCATTAAGAGGACATTGTTCAAAACCACAGACATATAGTACATGTTACAGTACAACTTATTGAATTTAGCTGTTCAAAACAACAGACATACAGTGCATGTTACAGTACAACTTAGTGAATTTAGCATAAGTAGGTATTAGAATAAAGTATAGGTCTAGTGGTAGTGAAGATTTGTTCTATAAGTAGAGTGAACATAGTATAGTATTTACAGAGAATGTATTAGTAATATAGAGGATGCAAGAGATGAGCAGAGTGTTAAGTGTGAAAGATGAATTACAAAGTGGGAACTCATGTGGGTGAAAAGCAGGGGCAAATCCACTTGGAGGATAGATATGAGTGAAGGAGGGATTTGAAGTTGGTGGGATTTGCAGTGTTTTGAAGGGAGGAGGGTTCCAAAGTTTGGCTATAGAGTAAGATAGAAAGAAGCGGCCAGGGGGCCTAGAGGGTTTGTGAATTTGTAATAGGTTTTGGTTTTCTGACCGAAGTGGGTGATTTGGAATATGGGGGGATAGGGTGAAGGAGAGAGCTGGACAGATGGATGGTTTGAAGATGAGTTTGTGAGCTGTGGAAAGTTTTAGCAGGTTTAGGTCGTTTGGTAACTCAAGCCATTGAAGGGATTGAAGAGAGAGGCAGTGATGGGGATGAATATTTGGAGTTGGTGGCAAATTTGCTGATTTTATTGTAGCAGGATTCTAACTTGGATTGTAAACAAAGTTGGGGATCGGTGAGCAGGGGGGCACCATATGTGAGTGAGGGGAGAAGGTAGGAGGAAGCTAAGGTCTTTCTGGTTGTTGGAGTAAGGAAGCAGCTATGTCGATACAAGAGTCCTAATTTCTGATGAGTTTTTTTAATAATGATATTTATGCGTATGTCGAATTTTAGGTGATCATTGATAATGACACCACGGAGCTTTGTGTGAGATACAATTTCAATGGGGGTGTTGTTTTGGGTTAATATAATGACGGAGGACTTATCAATGGAGGAAATTCTGGAGGGAGTAGATACCATTAGTTTGGTTTTGGTCGAGTTCGGGGCAAGGTGGTTGTTCTGCATCCAAGTTTCAGTTTTTGAAAAGGCTAATTGACTTTTTAATAGTAAGTCAGAGGGGGTGTCAGCAATACAGATGATAGTGGAGTCATCTGTATACTGAATTACAGAGGAATTTGGACTGGAGAGATGAAAGTTGTTAATGAAAATATTGAAAAGAAGGGGGCCTAGCACACATCCTTGTGGTACACCGGTGGGGGTATGCAGGAAGGAGGATATTGCGGATTTCCATTTTACAGCTTGGAGTCTTTCAGAGAGGTAACTAGAGAACCAAGATAGTGTAGAGGGAGAAAGGTTGAAAGTGTAAAGTTGTGATAAGAGTATCAGATGGGAGACAGTGTTGAAGGCTTTAGCTAGGTCTAGGAATAAGGAAGATACTAGTTTGCCAGTGTCACGGGCCTGGCTGATGGATTTAAGGAAGGACAGAAGAGCTGTAGTGGTACTATAGCCAGGGCAGAAACCATGTTGGGAGGGGGTGAGGAGGTTATTGTGGGTTAGATGTGACATTAGTTGGGTATGAATATATTTTTCTAGTATTTTTGAGAGTGGGGAGAGAATAGCAATTGGCCTAAAGTTGGTGGTATCATAGTTTTTACCACACTTTACCACATGTTTTTACCACCCTTTATCGCATGTTGAAGGTGCTCTTGCCATGAATAGCTATAGATGGCAATATCATCTAGATAAGCAAGGGCAAACCCTCCTGCTCCTGCTAGGATGTGACCTACCAGCCTCTGGAAAGTTGCTGGGGCATTTTTCATCCCAAAGGGCATCTTTGTGAACTCATACAAGCCAAAAGGAGTCACAATTGCTGATTCCTCTCTAGCACTGAGTGTCAAGGGCACCTGCCAGTAACCCTTGGTAGGATCAATGGCTGTAAGATACTTAGCCCCACCCACCTCCTCTAGCATCTCATCTGTACTAAGCATAGGGAAAGCATCTGACTCTGTGTGACTATTTAATTTTCTGTAGTCCACAAAGAATCTGGTGCTGCCATCCTTCTTCTGCACTAGCACAACTGGGGAGGCCCAAGGACTGTTGTACTCTTGAATTACCCCTAGTTCCAACATTTCCTGTATCTCCTCCCTCAGAGTCTGTTTGACTCTCTCAGGCACCCTATAAGGGGCCTGCCTAATAGGCCTTTGAGGTCCTGTATCCACTTGGTGCTGCTCCAGGTGGGTGCACCCTGGTTTCCCAGTGAACATGTCCCTGAACTCCTGTAACACTACTCGGATTTCTCGAACCTGGGTAGGAGATAGCTGCTGGGACATTGCTACCCCTTCCACTGAGGTTTCAGTCCGAGCCTCACTGAGGAGATCAGTCACCAGATCTCCCTCAGACACCTCCTGCAAGCCACTGCAAATATTCAGCACAAGGGCCTCCTATCATGGTAAGATTTCATCATGTTAACATGGTACAACTTGTGCTCATGCCTCCTGCCTAGCAGTTCCACCATGTAGTTAACATCACTTACCTTTCTTACCACCTTGTAGGGTCCCTTCCAAGCTGCAGCTTGTTGTGTCTGACAGGAATGAGAACCCTTACCTGTTGCCCCAGAGCACACTCTCTAGCTCGAGCATTCCTGTCATACCATACCTTTTTCTGTTGTTGGGTTTCTGCCATGTTCTCCTGGGCCAAGTGCATCTGTTCCCTGAGCCTTGTCCTGAGGTTTAGGACATATGCCACAACAGACTCCTTGTGAGATTCAAACTCACCTTTGCACTCATTACAAATTAAATCTGTAGGTCCCCTCACCCTATGCCCATACAGCAATTCAAAGGGTGAAAAACATGTGGATTCTTGGGGAACCTCTTTGTAAGCAAACAACAGATGGGGCAAATAATTGCCCCACTCCCTCTTAAACTGGTCTGCAAATGCCAGTAGCATGGACTTGATTGTAGAGTTTAACCTCTCAACAAGACCATTAGTCTGGGGATGGTAGGGGTGGTCTTCAGGTGCTTCACCCCACAGTACTTCCACAGACAAGCCAGCAGGTCTGACATGAAATTGTCACCTTTGACAGTATTTCTTTTGGAAATCCTACCCTGCTTAAAATCTCTAATAAAGCATTGCCACCTTTTCTGCCTCAATGGAGGACAGAGCCACTGCCTCAGGGTATCTTGTAGCATAATCCACTACCACTAGTATATACATTTTCCCTGTGGAACTTGGGGTACTCAGGGACCTAGCAATATCCATAGCTGCCCTGTGAAATTGCTCCTCAATCACATGCAAAGGCATCAAAGGAGCTTTCACCTTGTCTCCTGTCTTGCCTACCTTTTGGCACTGCTCACAAGTCATGCAGTACCCTGTTACATCTCTGGAAATTACAGGTCAATAGAAGTTCTGCATAATATATCTCTTTGTACGTTTTATGCCCATATGACCTGCAAAGGGAATATCATGGGCTATGGCTATAAATGCCAGATGGTAGGCTCTAGGCACTACCAATTACTGTACTCTCTCACCTTCTAGCCCTCTCTCAGGAGTCCACTCTCTATACAGTAACCCTTTGTCCCAGTATACAGACGTCCCCTTCCTTTGAGAATCAGGTGCCTCACTAGCTACCTGCCTCAGGCCTTGCAATGTAGGGTCTGAGAGCTGAGCCTATCTCAACTCTCTCTTTGTAACCCTTTGGAGCTACCCTTCCACAGGAAGTCTGGCATTCTCTGACAGTGGTGCCTCACTGTCAGCCTGAATACTACTACTCACCTCTACCTTTGCAGTCACTCTGTCCAAAAGAACATCAGTGCCCACAAGCAGCTGTGGCTCACCTTCAGTCTAACTGCTACAGAGTAGCTTCCTCCCTGAAGTAACCACCTCACCAGTCCTGGCTGCAAGTATGGGGTCTCTCTGGGTCTCCCCAGGCTACCAAACCCACATGCTTGTCTCCAAACCTGACTGCATGTAACTGCATGAGCACATGGTACTGCCTCATCCAAATCCTTCTCTATCAGGACATCTGCAGGATGGCAGTTCAGTACCCCTGTTGTCTCAGGACAGCCTACTATTGGCATTTTGTCTTTCCCACTTACTGGTTCCCTTACCTTTTGTTCCCCACCTTGCCTCAGTGGACATCTGTATACCACATGGCCCCACTGGTTGCATTCAAAACATTTAACCTTAGGTCCTGGATGTGTACCTGGACTAGTGGCTTCCCCTGCTACTGGCAGATTCTATTGGGGAAGTCTGTGCTGCCCACCATTGGTTCCTTTAGACCCATGAGCAGTACTGGGTGCCCCCTTTCCTGTGCAGGGATTCCCTGCTTGCTATGTATAGGTCTCCCTTCTTCCCCAGCTCATCTGAAGTAACACATTCTCTTATCAGCTAACCAGATCCTCATGTCCTCAGGCAAAGTGCTAAGGGCTTGTTCCCTCACCAAAAGGTCTTCCAGCCCTTCATAAGTGTTGACCTGCCATCCACTCATCCACCTATGAAAATAAGTGCTCAGTTCAGCAACATATTCACACAAACTTTCATCTGCCTTGTGTCTATGCTGAAGAAACTTTTTCCTATACATTTCAAGTGTTGGCTTAAAAATTTCTAACAAGTAGTTCTTAACAGTACTATAATCAAAACATTACTGATCAGAAATTTTAGACAACACAGTTACAGCTTTACCATGGAGTAAGGGGGTCAGGATCCATACCCAGAGCCTTTGGACAACATCATACTGTTTACATACCCTCTCAAACATATGAATGAAACTATCAAAATTATCCCCCTCTGTAAACTGCAGAAGAAATTTACTGACCTTTTGTGCTTCTGGGATCCAGTTACTCCCTTCCCCATTACATCCATGACTCTGGCAAAGAGTCAGCATCTCCTTTTCATGCTGCCTCTGCCTTTCCTTTTCCTCAGCTTCCAGGCATAGCAGTTTTTCATTCTCCTCAGCCTGCAAACGTCGCAGTTTTTCATTGTCCTCACTCTCTAGATGCCTCAGTCTCTTGGCTGCTTCTATTTCCAAATGCCTGGCCTCCAACTCAAGTCTCTCTAGCTCCAGATGGATTTTTAAGTCCTCTGCAGAAAGGTTGAGCTGTCCATTCTCTGAGTGTGGTATATCTCCACTGCCAGTCTGATCATCCTTCTGGTTGCTCTTTTCTGATGCAGCTGTGACCAAAGCTGCAATCTTGTTTGCCTTAGTCAGGTTTCCATGCACCAGTCTCCTAGCCTGGCACATCTCAGCCAGCAGTAGTGGTTGCTAAGGGGGGAGGCTCAGTGTGAGACATGTAACTATGCATTAGCAGGCAATTCTATGCAAATGAGGGGAAGGATAGTGAATCCCAGTTTTCCCCACCATGTGAGTCAGGTCCCAACAGTGTAAGAGTTGGAATAGCTTGGTGCAAGCCTAGGAGTTAGGTGACATCATGGGGGTGTGTGTCAGGCATACTGTAAGCGGACTGGAGCCCTGTGACACGGGTTTGCTCCGGTGTGTCTTAACCTGCCTAGCACTCTTTACAAAGCCTAAGGGGGTGTGCGTGATGCTCACTGGGTTTTACAGGAAGAAAAAAGAAGCTAAACCAGGAAATAGCAGCAGTGTAAACATTTGAGCACTCTGCGCGGTGCACACACGGGCTTAAACAGGAAGGCAATGGGAAGGGAAAACAACAGTAGGAAGATAATCAAAAAGAACTAGCTTAGCTGGCAAGTGAAATGTATCAGAATCAGCCAATTACACAGGCAGCAGACCAGCCCAGGCCAGAACACTACTATAAACTATGTAAACACCTTCCCCTCTGGTTTCTCCCACACTCTACACCACAAGTGTAAACAAGCACAGAACTTTTAACACTCACAACAGCAAAATGATAGGGGCTGCAATAGCTATCATACAACAACTAGTGGAGGAGGCTGAGGGTGGTCAGGATGTGAATGCTGTCAACCAACCCACAGTGAGGAGACAGAGAACAGTGTACAGACCCAGGGTAACCTACCAGGGGCTACATAAGCTGGAGATAGTGGAGTGCTATAGGGTGGACAGGGACCTCCTACAGCAAATTGTTGAGCTGTGCCGGCCACACCTGACACACAGATCTAACAGAGGGGAACCCATCCCAGTGGATACCAAGGTATGTGTAGGCCTATGAATACTAGTCACAGGTACCTTCCAAATGCCAACTGGGGATATGATGGGGATTTCACAGGCATCAGCATCCAGGATACTCCACCAGTTCCTCGATGCCATGTCAGTGAGCATGTGTATTTCCCCAACAACCGTGAGGCATTGGCCAGCAATATGCAACTGTTCCACCAAATAGCAGAATACCCTGAGGTAGTGGGTGCTATAGACTGCATGCACATATGCATCAAAGCACAACTCGGTGAGGGGGGTAGGGTCTACATCAACCACAAAGGTGGCCCCTTCATCAACTGCCAGGTCATGTATGATGCCCAGGGCATAATAATGAATGTGTGTGCTGGCTGCCCTGGAAGCTATCATGATTCCCACATCTGGCATCTGACGCAGCTGTACCAGAGATTTGCCAGTGGGGACATCCCTGACGGTCACCTAGTGGGGGATGCTAGATACGCACTGGAGCCATGGTTGATGATACCCATCAGAAATGCACACACACCCGAACAAGAACTCCATAAGGAGGCACATGCCCAGACCAGAATTATAGTAGAGCATGTGTTTGGTATGCTTAAGTGATGTTTCTGGTGCCTGGATACATCCGATGGAGTCTTGCAGTACTCACCAGCTACATGTACCCAAATTGTCCTTGTATCTGCCATGCTACACAATATGATCCTGTGAAACAGCTGCAGCATTGGGCAGGACCACACAGCCCCCCACCATTGCCAAGGCCTGCAAAGGCACAGAGTGACTCGGAGGAGGAACAACCTGAGCCTGCCCCAGTAGTCAGAAGGAGGCATGCCCAGTATGCCCTGGCCTTGGCAAAGAGGCAACACATAGCACATACACTGACACATGAGGGACCCAGGGAATAACACCTCTCTCTGACTCTCACATACAGTAAAAGGGATACCAAACATTACACCACCTTTGCTTAACCATGTGTAGGGAGTGTACAATGTGCATCCAACATAGGTAGCCCTGCAGCACCACCCTCAATACTGGGACTCCCACAAGGTAAGTGACTCAGACATGCCAGTCAGGGGGGTTCACATATCCAACAACAGTCACAGCCAGCAGGACAGGTGTAGACAAACACAAACAAAGGCTGTGATATTGCCTCTGAATGAGGCCTATGGGTAACCTCCCCCCAGGCCTACACAGACAGACTACAGCAGGTCAGGCAGTGGGATGTCAGTTCTGAAGGGTAGGAAGTCACAAACTAATATGTAGGTAACTAAAAGCTAATATCTGTAGTACACTGGTATGCCTCTAGTCAGCATGATAGGTAAGACTACAGACTGAAATGGAGTACCCGACATACCAGTACAGTCCTAGCAAATATGTACAAGTGTCAGGTGTGCCCCCATCGTACGTAGAAATGTAGTCACAGTCAGGTGTGCCCCCCAATCCTGTGTAGAAACATAAACATAGTCTGGTGTGCCCCCCCAGCCTACGTAGAATTGTAGTAACAGTCAGGTGTGCCCCCCCAATCCTGTGTAGGAATATAGAAATAGTCAGGTGTGCCCCCCCATCCTACATAGAAATATAGTAACAGTCAAGTGTGCCCTCCCCCACAATCCTGTGTAGAACTGTAGAAATAGTAAGGTGTGCCCCCCCCCATCCTATGCAGAAATGTAGTAACAGTCAATGCCAAATGATCGACGGATACCCTGCAGAGACAGCATGCTACCTGTAGGTGTACTACACAAAAGTCAGCACTGCAGTACAAATGACCTGCACTTGATCCACACATTCAATATAGATGGCCATACTGGGCATGTCCACACACATAGAGAAATTAAGGCAATGTCAGTCAACAACATACTGAAAGGTCATACTGGGCATGTTCACACACTTAAACACATGAAGGCCATGTCTGCAAACATCAGTGGACCAGACATATCTGGCAGCTGCAGATGTTAGTGCAGACACTCTATGCACCATTCATGCTTTGCACACACAGTGGATAGGAATACAAGCATATATGTAAGGACATCACACTATAATAAGCCAAAGGTAGACATACATAGATGTGTGGAAGAGGTTGACTGTGACAAGGAGCCACCCAGGCCTGTCCCACCCAGCACGCAGCCAAAGGGCCACATCCACATGAGGGTCAGATGTCACTCACTGCAGATACTAGCCACTGGTATCTGACAGCATTACAGAGTATGTGGTGCATGTGCCAGCTGTGCAACATGACTGTTTAAGGAAGTAGTCATCTAACAGCTGTATACACATACCTGTGAAATATGACCCAGGCTGTGCCTGCATGTGGCGTGTCAACCCCTAGATGAATGGGTTATGGCCCATGCACACACACTGCCCTCCACATAGCCACACTATGACAAGCATGCTGAGGTCATCCACTGTGAAATACACTTTTGGGAGAGTTTTATCCCGGTAATTTCCGTGGTGTGTCCCATAACTGCGTACTGCTGTAGTGTGATAAAGTAGTTAGGTAGGAGTTCTAACCCCAGCCTTGGCAACGATGTGTGTGTGTGTGTGTGTGTGTGTGTGTGTGTGTGTGTGTGTGTGTGTGTGTGTGTGTCTGTCCATCTCCATCTGTGTAGAGAGCAATGCTTTTTAGGGTGGTCACACTATCTACAATTGAAATGCTCTACTTTGGTAAAGCTACCAATGTCATCCACCTAGAAATACACTTCTGGGGAGATTTTAGTCCAGTAATCTCTGTAGCATGTCCTACAACTGTGTACTGCTGTAGTATGACAAATTAGTTAGGTAGGTGTTCTAATCTCAGACATGGCAAGTGTGTGTGTGTGTGTGTGTGTGTGTGTGTGTGTGTGTGTGTGTGTGTGTGTGTGTGTGTGTCTGTCTGACTGACCCTGTCTGTGCAGAAAGCAATGCTTTTTAAGGTAGTCACACTCCATACAATCTGTATGCTTGACGCTGGCAAGGCTGCTGATGTCATCCACCTAGAAATACATTTCTGGGAAGAATGTAGCCCAGTTATTTCCATAGCACGTGCCATAACTGAGTACTGCTGTAGTGTGATGTAGACCTCTGTGAGGGGTTCTATACCCACACATGTTGGTTGTGGATGTTTTGCGTGTGTTTCAATCTCTGTGTAGGGAGCAATGCATTTTAAGCTACTCACACTCAGTACATGTCAAATGCCCTACTTTGGCAATCCTGCTGATGTCAGTCATTGTGAAATACACCTTTGGGGAAGGAGATCTCCAGTAATCCCTGTGGTGTGTCCTATAACAGCTCCATGCTGTAGTGTAATATAGACCTATGTTAGGGGTTTTATACCCACACATGTCGGTTGTGGATGTTTTGTGTGTGTTTCAATCACTGTG
Source organism: Protopterus annectens (assembly GCF_019279795.1). Lineage (NCBI taxonomy): Eukaryota > Metazoa > Chordata > Ceratodontiformes > Protopteridae > Protopterus > Protopterus annectens. The sequence goes on along the minus strand of NC_056748.1, from coordinate 447,436,711 downwards.
TAGGGAGCAATGCATTTTAGGCTAGTCACACTCAGTACATGTCAAATGCCCTACTTTGGCAATCCTGCTGATGTCATCCAATGTGATATACACTTTTGTGAAGAGTACTCCAGTAATCTCTGTGGCGCGTACTATAATTGGGTAGTGCTGTAGTGTAATAAACTAGTTAGGTTGGGGTTATACTCCCAGACAGGACAGGTGTGTGTGTGTGTGTGTGTGTGTGTGTGTGTGTGTGTGTGTGTGTGTGTGTGTGTGTAGACAGGACAGGTGTGTGTGTGTGTGTGTGTGTGTGTGACATATCCTGTGTTGAGTGGGTGTGAGAATGTGACACCTGGGCCCAATGTGGAGCGGGTATTGCAAATTTCTTATATGGTGGCTCTAGTATATATCACAATGCCCACTGTAAAGGGATAACAGATGTGAAATAGCCGAGAGGATAGGGTGCAATGCCATACCCATACATGTGACATCAAGGCCAGGCAATCACAGTTAGCAACCCCAGTATTACCCAGAGCACACCCCTCAACCCATGTCTCATACACACACACACACACACACACACACACACACACACACACACACACACACACACACACACACACATATGCCGAGGCAACAACCAATATGTGTGTAGTACACTGCATATCGGTGACCGATAGTAACTATGGAGTGATTGCAGTGCCCTAGAGAGGGCATGGCACCCTGTCCATCTGTCCAATAGGCACATACATGCAAACAGTGCATGTTCCCCACTGGACACCTGCAACACCTCTGGTGCCATCACATGTGACCCACAACGGAAATGCCATGCTTGAAAATATGTCCTGTATGGACAGATGCCAGTGACACCAGGGAATGCTGTTAGCATGCTATCAATGTAGGTGCAGGGTTAACCTGCTGTCCATTATCAGTTCCTGCCACAGGTGGCCAAGACTGGCACATCTGATGATAATCTGTGTAGTCAACATGGTCCTGACACCCCAGGTACGGTTCCACATGTCACTGTACATGCATGTGGGAGGTGTGCACATCCCAGACACCATCCATGTTATGGACTAAGGAACATGTACGTGGCAAGCGATGCACAGCATTGGCCACACGCAATAGTCACCCAGGTGACTGGATGGTGGATGGAATACACACCTGTATGGGCAAATGCAAAAACCACAGGCCTGAGCCACAATGCAGACCATTGTCATGTGGCCTGATGCCAAGGTATACGCATCACCTAGCCTTGTATAGCCATCTGGCACAATTGACCACCACATACCCATGCAGCAATGCACCCATGCATGTCAGTACTGGCACCCTGTGTGTGATGTGTGCTCACATCCACACTCACTACAACCCCCATTGGCATACTGAAGCATGCTGTCTGATGTCACACACTTCCCCATACCCTTTCCCCATATAACCTCCATATGACCCGTGTGGTACATGTGATACCTGCACAGTAATGTGTTGTGGCAATCTCACTAGTGATGAGCTATATCCCTGGCCCTGACAAGTGTGTCAATGTGTGTGTGTCCCTGTGAGAGTGTGGCTGTGTTGACGCTGGCACCTGTTCATGAGGACAGGCATGTGTACTTCACCTACCATATAGCTACCATATTCCTGTTGCAGATGTCACTCACCATCACATATATGTTCTGAGGGCTCCACAACAGGTAACCTATGGGGCACATCACATAACTGCATAGGATAGCACTACATAGTCATCAGGGGTTTGATACCCTGTGCGGGTAGGTGTGTGACACAAAAATGCTTAAGTTTTACTCTCCCACCCCTCCCTGACTTGTCATTGCATCTGTCTGCCTCTCTCACTCCCTCACTGGTGGATGTGGAGACCTACACCTGCTTTGCTTAGGCAGGTGCATGTGCATTTTAAGTGATGCTCATGATCAGCTGATGGCCTCTGCATGAATTGCAGCCCTCCCCTAGCTGACTGCATGTGGAACAGCTGTGGTAACATTCCCATAGCAATTGCATGGAAACGCACTCCAATATCTAGGAACATCATGTTCATGTTGGGCCTTTCCATTCACTGTGAGCAGGAGCTCAAGCTGTTGTTTGTTAAATAGCATCTCATATGGATTGTGGATTTACACTGACAACATACACTGTGGAAACAGGCCAACACACACGAGGGGGATGTGCCTGACCTGACTACAGAGTGTAAGTGCTGCTATACTGCATTTGGAGTACTAAGTATGATAATCCAGTCCAGGAAGAAATAAATAGGTTTATTTCCTACTGGACTGGATTGTCGTACTTGGTTTGCAGTTACGTTGCTTTGCTGTTTCACTGAGTATGTTGTTAAGTGCATTCGGAGTACTGTTTACGGTTTAACAGGGTGTATGCAGATATGGCTGTCCTACAAGTATTAACACCTGTCATGTCAGTTCTATTTTATGAGGACTCCCCATCTGTAGGGTCATCTACAGACTGGGCAGTGTGTGGTGCCTTTGGTTTCATGTGTTACCCACAGAGCATGTATATGTGAACTGCAGAAGGTAGTGTGAGGATTGCAGTCTGTAGATGTTGAAAGCCAGGACAGTTACTGACTTCATATCCCTCATAGGACATATGTTGCAACAAACCCTGTTACAACAGTAAATGTAAGATGTTATCACAGAAACATGTCAATATTGGCCCTGTATATGTGCTTCCAGCCACAACTCTGTCAACCTTTGAACATATGTCATGCATTAAGAGATGCATATGTGCTGTACACCATAATTAGTGTCATCATATCTGGTAACAAGCCAGTGAGATATCAGACTGCTACACATGTTATGTACAGTAGGGGTTATATTTGATGACATAACCTGGACATTCTGTGGTTGTTTGTACAGTACTGAGGTCTGTGTACTTATGGTGAAAGTAGACAGTGTATATATTGTCAATATGTAGCTTGACCTGTGTACAGACTGTGGTAGATGTCATCGTTCTAGGTCCCATCCTATCTGATGTTACATGCTGCTTCACTGTATCTTACCGTATTGGCTTACATGTTTGTAGGGACATACACACACATGTCCCATACCACAGACAGGCATCAGGCCACACTGTGTAGAGGCCCAGTATATGTAGGGTTAGTGTGTGAGTGGCATATATGAGGATGGTGTTGAACAGATAGTCCATATACTGTAATATTATGCAAGCTTACCATATGTGTCTGTGGCTGTGTTCACATTTGTTGTTGTTATGCACTTCCACACAGGTGTATCTTACCCTGTGCAGTTACATGCCTGTATAGCCTGCTATATATGCAGGTACATGTGCATACCCCCATAGGGAATGTAGGCCAGTGTAGAGCCAGTCTGCTTGTAGCCTGCACTATGCTTTGTTACATGCCTAGCAGCTTAGTGTACTTACCCAGTGAGATGTCATGTGCAGATACTTGTCAGATGTACTGCTGTCAGGCCTCCCTTAACAGCCATGTATGTCAGATGGAGTGGTGGGATGCTGTACAGATGTATGTCAATATCTCGTGGGAAGAATGTGGCCATGGCACCTCTGTACCAGCAGTTATTATGTGTCAGGACAGACAGGGGTGCGTGAATGCATAACCTTTGGGGACGAATGTATACCAGTCATTATGTGTTATACCCATCTACATGGCTGTTAACATCCATATTGTCAGGCTTGGTCCACATGTTCTGCACTAAATGGTTCTGTGTATACCTCTGGACTGTACAGATTGTGCCAGAATGCCCACATCTATTGGCCAATATCTCTGCTGTAGTCCACAGGAGCATTATGTGCTTGCAGTGGTACTGTACTATGATGTTCTTAGGGTGTCTGTCAGTAGCCAATGGCGCACATGTGAAAAGCAGATGTGATCTCCCGCACACACCATGTCTGTGATGACAATCCCTATTACAGTAGCAATAGTCTACTAATATACCTGCTATAAATACTGACATCCCCTTGCACTACGGAGTTGGGACTATAGGGTCTGAGGTAGGGCTACACCCCATGTTCAGGACATATGGTGAATGTATATGTACATATGATTATCCAGATATCTATATAGATAATTACACATGTACATATCGGCATATATAGATGGTTGTGTATATGTACATAGATATGCATATACACACGCAGACATATACATATACAGAGCATTATATGTCTACACATATACAGATAGTGATACATATGCACATATACATATACCACTCTTCCATTCCTGCCAGCACTCCACTGCTGTTGTATCCACCACACATACGGTGGGGCTGGGACCATATATGTGTGGGCTTCACCTGCAAAATACATGTGCACCCATATGCACTCCAGAGACCAGTGTAAGTAACAGTGGTATAAGGCCCTCTAGTACTGAGTCTAGGGGGGGATGCATCATGCCTAACCTAGGCTATTACAAAATGTGGGGGTATCGGGGTGGACTGCCATAAGGTATCTGGATGTACAGTACCATACATTTCACCTACCTTGACATTACTTACATAAAGTGGGTTACTGCAGGCCTACTGCCTCCTGCCATACAGACTTTTCTGTTTGCCAGTGTGCCTGTGATGGTCTAAGTTATGCCATGTTATGTATCAGTTACATCCCATTTGGCCAACTGATGTCTGTAACTGATACATAACATGGCATAACTGAAGTCTGTACCACTAGGTGGTACAGACTTCAGTTATGCCATGTTATGTATCAGTTACATCCCATTTGGCCAACTGAAGTCTGTACCACCTAATGATTGTGTAGTTAGTGCAGATAGGGGCTGCTGGACCATACACCTGCATCACTTACTGCTGATTGCGTGGTATCCTGTGGCCCAGTCTGTCATTACTATTGTATGATTTGAAGGGCTTGGCCTGGACAGCAACAGTTGTGGACCTTTCCGGACTACTGTATTAATAGAACTGTTTCACAGTTGCATTACTCTGTTTATATGGATGCCAGTGTCTGAACAGCTATATGACATGGCATATACATCTGTAATAGTACACAAATAAAGGTAGTCCATGTCTGCAAACCTGTGTGTGGTGTTTTATCCTATGACCTCTTTGTGGGTATATGTTTGCAGGCAACATATGTCATTTGTCTGGGTGGCTCATCCAGTGTCCAGTTGTTAGGGTGTAAACTATAAGCATAGTGCCTGTTCCGTATTGTGTACACCTACTATATGAGTTTCTTATTGTACATATCTCTGCGTGTGTATGTGTAGTCACATGTATATATATATATATATATATATATATATATATATATATATATATATGTATGTATGTATATATCTGTATCTGCATATATGTGTCTGTGTATATGTGTCCTGGGGATGTTGCTAGCTTCCACATTTTACATTTCCTATGGGAGCAAGACTGCACTGCATGATATGTTACCAATACCAGCCTGACATCATACAGGTGAGATGTAGTACTGTTAACATCTTGTGCCCTTGACGTGTCAGGACCTGGTTATGGGATCTGCAACACTTGGTAATGTATTGCGGGCGAACATGTTTGGCTGTGGGGGGGGGGTATACCTATTCGTACAAGACGTATATTGTTTGGGGCCTCTCAACCCCCATTAATCGTGCATGTGGACATTTAAGATTTAATCTCCCATTGATATCTACACATCTATGTCTATATATACCTATATGGATGTATATATCTGCTTACATATATATAACTATGTCCGTATATACCTACATAGATATATATCTGCTTACATATATGTAACTTGCTGTGTATATGTAGACATATAGGTGTAGACACATATATGTGTCGATGTAGGCATTTGCATGTATATATGTTCATACATATTTATATATGTCTATATATTTCTAAATATATATATATATATATATATATATATATATATATATATATATATATATATATATATATATATATATATATATATATATATATATAGACACACACACACACACACACACACACACACACACACACACACACACACACATATATATATATATATATATATATATATATATATCTACATATATAGATATGTTGTATCTGTTTAGATATTAATATATTTACACACACATACATCTAGATGTTGGTATACATTCTCTGTACTGTTGTATGACTGGGCTGGATGATATGTTTCTGAAAAGATCAGCCATATCTGTATCTGGCATTGGTTAGTGGTAAATTACTTTTTCTATGGTGTGCAGGGTCTTGGGTTCAAGCCTTGCAGAGGCTGTTTATTTTGTTGCTGGGCAGAACATGGGCCATTGGATACAGAGTGATTAATGCACTTTAAAGCAGTTGTAAGCGGGTTTGCGCGTGTTTGCAAGGATGTAAGCACTGCTAACTTCTGGTTACAGTTTCTTATACTCAGTTAGCTGCTAAATTGCTTAACGTGTGTAGGCATTGCTTACCCCTGTACTAACAGGCTTAAACCTGCTTACTGCCGCTTACCCCTGTCTAATTTCTTTAAAAGAAAAGAAAAAGGGGTTGACAGGAAAGTGGTGAAAAAAGGGGCACAAAGAGGGAAAGACAGTAGGGAAAATAGCTAGAGATGTGCAGGAAGGGTGTAGGGAAGGTCCATAGCTGCCCATTTGTTCTACAGCAACAGCTGTGCATATACACTGAATTTGGAGGTAGATTTGGACATTCAACTCCCTGGGGAGGAGTGAGGACAACAATAATAAGTTGTGATGCCAATTAGACAGGATTACGTGTGTCCAGTAGACACATGTGCGAAATGGACAGCTATGTATGGGGGCGTGATTTTTTTGTGGGAACAGATTGCCATTTTTCTTTATTTTCAGGTGAGAGTGGGATGTTGGAGAGGGCTAGTAGTTATATCTGGGGAGGTAGGTTGGGTAGGTTAACAGACAAGACACACAAGATGCATACAGGGATGGTATATGATACATGTGCGGGATAAACACCTTGATGGGGAGAGGTGTTGGGATATTGGAAGCCCACAAGCCCCCTAGTGGTAACAGTGGAACTGAGGTCCCCACACATGGGCAGTCACCACTGCACCTTTACAGCCCCGAAGGTGGCTGTGCTGGGGGCTGAGCTGCAGAGCCAGGCTGACTCTCTAATTGTGAAACGGGTCCCTCAAGCTGGTGTGGAAGATCACCAAACTGCTCATTGATCGCTCTATGCACCACGACCCCCACCTGGTGACAGGTGACAGGTGCCTGTTTGCACCCACTCCCAGAGGGGGTAGAGCCCCATCCCCTGAGGTGGTTCCACCTGAGAGTGGTGCAGGACCAATGGACAGGGAGGTGCAGGGTTGGGCCCCAGACATGCTGGTGCCTGGTGCCTCAGCCAGCTGAGGTGGGACAGGTGGGTCCGCTGGGACTGGCCTTCCCAAGCGTGCTATAGTGTTTAGATTTCAACATCATATATGGTTTAATAATATTCAACACATTCCAGGGTTAGATATAACAGCATGCATAGATATTCCCATTAACCCAGACACCAGATATGGAACAGTTGCATAGCAAACAAAACACATGAATATATAAGACCACAGTGGTAATAAGAACAGCATGCAGGTACATTGATGGCACCATGCCAACAATGTTGGAATAATTCAATATGGCGCATGCATGGGAACCATTAAAATATTAACAAACAATTGGACAGTATCAGAGTTAGTACATACCATTTGGGGTGGGTATGTTGATTACTGTTGGAGATAAGGTGTGGGGGGGACAGATGTCAATTAACAAGTAGTATATTCCTGTTCTCCACATTACTTTTCTAGTCAGTGCTGTTATTTGTATCTTACAAGTCTTACTACACTACCCTATAAACCTGTATTGGACACTGATATGGCTGTCAGCATCATTACACACAAACCAGTTTTACCTGTAGTATACACATCTTACCTCGTATACCTGTGGAGTTGATGATGTTTGCTAACACTGACTGTTTGGACACATACTCCCGGAGTCTGGGTTGATGTTTTGCACTATGCTATCCAACTCTTTCTGCACAGACTCTAGCCATGTGTTGACCAAATGCTGGTGTGCCTGGACATATCTAGAATATTGTATCTTCCACCTTCAGTGACCTGACACACACATACACATGCTTTCCTACACAGTTATATTATGTAGCACAGTGTGGGTGACAGTGACCAGTGATACTTTATTATTCAGAGAAACTGCAACACTCACGATCCCCTACAATACCAGGGTGGATGGTACCAGTACAGGTTATATTGGTCTGTATTTCTCAGCACAGTGTTTGTATCCAACGTACCTGTGGGAGCAATGTTTGTTAGCACTACCTGACTGTTGCCACACAAGGTTCCAGATTACACATTAGTATTATGCGCATACATCTCACTCTGTTACTGTACACACTCTGGTCACAGCTTGACAACATGGGAGTGTAGATAGGCCATACTTGAAATATTACTCTCCTAACAGTTTTGGGGGTTGCTACAGTGACAGGTGTGTTCTCATGATGGTTGACAATCACTTGTATTCCCTGTTTGCTGGCTGCACATCTGGGATCATCCCACAGACTTACTAGGGGGGACAGGCAGTAGATATGGGCACATATACTGGACATTCTGGCCTCATGTGTACAGTTGTGGGGTATGAATCTTTATGCAGTCTAATTCCACTCCCAGGATTCAGATCATGACTGTGTCTGCTACAACTTAAACACTGCCCATCACAGTTGTGTCTGCTATATTGATATTGCTGTATATCTCCAATCTGCTTTCTGTCTTATTAATCCCCTGTGCATTCTGACCTTGTATAACAACACTCTTATACAGAATTCCTAGACAGTTATATGTTGTAGGACAGTGTGGGTGACAGTGATGTGTAATACCTCATTACTCAGAGCAACTGCATATCATTCTTGTATTTCTGGGCACAGTGTTGATATCTGACAGACCTGTGGAAGGAATGTTTATTAGCACTACCTGAATGTTCCCACACACAGTACCAGGTTCCACATTACTATTATGCACATCCATCTCACTCTGTTACTGTACACACTCTGACAATAGCTTAACAAGATGGGGTGTAAATGGGACATATGGGGCTTCTTAGTCACATAAGGTATTGGGGAGTTGCTATTGTGCCAGGTTTTTTGACAAAGATGTGTGTCAATCAGTTGCATTTCCTGTTTGCTGCCTTTACATCTGGCATCATCCCACTGATTTCCCAGGGGGACAGGTTGATACGCATTAGATATGGGCCACTTTAATAGACATTCTGGACATATCTGTACAGTTGTGGTGTATGATTCTGTATGCAGACTACTACCACTGGCAGGATTCAAACCATTTCTGTGTGTGCTAAAACAACAGCAGTTCACATCTCAGTTGCATGTGCTATTCAGTTTTTGTTGTCTGAATTTTCCCTGTTTACTGTCTATGTGTCTCTCAGTTGTACTAAATGGCCTTTGGGGGTTACACCTGTCATATACAGGCATTCCTACACATTCAATTTATGGTGCATGGTGTGGGTAACAGTGCTTAATACTACAGTACTATTACATGATTGCAAATCTACATTACCATATGATACCAGAATATACACATGCAGTCCAGCACTTAGACATGTTTTGCCAGGATATTACACTTTTATTGCCATGCAAACAATATGAGACTCTTCCTGCCATATTCTCTAGTGTATGCAGTACTTACCTTGAACAATACAGGTTTAATACTAGCAATTAATTTACTACTACTTTTATTTTTATTTCCTATGACAGTAAAAGGATGAGTATTACTGATCTGCCTCGTGTCGCAACCATGTCAGGTGGCAGATGTGGGCCTCCTGGTTCACGGCCCACTCTGTTGCAGCTGTTGGGGACATAAGACGAATATTTAGCCATACCTATCCATGATATACCTGAGCTGAAACTTATTACACACATACTGGGGTGATACTTACACACGGCTGGAACATCCCCTGATGATATAGCCTCTTGGAGCCACTCCTCAAAGAGCTCCCCATTCTGCCACTTCAGGTCGGCATAGTGGTGCCTGACCTGCTCACCAGTTCGGGGTATGCCAGTGGCACTGGTGAGGTCATGGGCGAGATGGTCCCAGGACTCCACCTTTTATTGGGAGCCCTGGCACTGGCCCTGCAGCAGTCTCTGTGCATGGTCTTTAACTAGGAGTCCTGCCATGACCTTGGATTCCTGGATGCACCAGCAGTGTGCACAGAAATGCACTCCTTCTCCCCTTACTGCCATAGTGACTGCAAGGGGAAGCTACAACCAGTTATGAGCTGTATTCCCGCCTCTTGGGTTTAAGTAGGTCCGATTTCCCACACTTTTCCATGATTGGCCAGTTTTGAAAAGGCTAAGCTATGGGCAAACCTGCTTACCTAAGGTTGGCATTGTTTAAAGTGGTAAACCACTGGCCACAAAGAGTTAGCTGGTCTGCACATTGCTCACACCTCCTAAGCTGGCCTGTGCAAGGCTTAGCATTGGCTACATTACACATTCATTATAATGCCTTTTTGGCATTGTGTTATTATTCATTACACCTTATATGTATGCCTAGTATCCCTGACTGATGTGTACGTACACTCTGTGGGGTCCTTGTGTTTTATTGGGGACTTCGACACTATTACCATTACACCTTCATTCTAGGCTTACTGCTGTACTCCAGTTCACATATTTATGTAATGTAGTGGGTTATGGCACATATGACTGTATACTTATGCCTTTCACAGGTTCAGTTTGGTTATACTATAGTGAGGACATGTTTACTACTAACTCATTCTTCTGTACTTCTGTGATGGCTTGGTGGATAACTACTGGGACTTTGGTGTATAGGGTTCGAGACCTACATGGCTGGTTATTTTGTTGATGGACAGAAAAAGGGCCATTGGATACAGAGTGATTAAGGCACTTTTAAGCACTTGTAAGTGGGTTTGCACGATGGTAAGCACCACTAACCTAGCGTTACATCTGCTTACAGAGAGGTAGCTTCAGAATTGCTTAGCCAGTGTGGGCATTGCTTACCCCATGCAAAAGCACTTAAACCCACTTACCAGTGCTTAAATATGCTTACTACTGCTTATTTGTGCTTACACCTACTTACTAGTGCCGTATTCATTATGACACGGACACTTCACATGTGCATTTCCTGCAGTACTCCAGTTGATAAATATATGTTATTTAGTGGGTTTTGCAACACAAATATTGGTCATAACATGCTTTGCCATGGAAAATGGAATGTGCTGTAGTGGAACTCGAACTGGGAATGCCTGCTTGTAAGGCGAATGCTCTGCCCACTACACTATTGCTATGCTGCTTCATTTGCATATATCTTCCTTGTTATCCTCTTCAGCCTTTTAAGCTGCTTTAACCGTAGCTAAGCAATGGGCATACCCACGCACCTATGGTTAGCTTTAATCAGATTTAAAAAAAAAAATAAAAGGTTTTCTTCATTTTATTTATATGTACTGTTGCTGTTGTACACATGGGGGACTGTTGGCAGGGATATGCGGACACCTACGAGTGATCTCACTCATTCCTTACCCCTTTCTGCTGTTCTAGATTACAGGGGTGTGTTTATTCTGAGAGGTCTGCGCTCAGACACGCCCCCTGCACTCTTACACGCTCCGTGTAAGCCTAGGAGCTTGGGCAATGCGCCTTATTAATATGCATGGCGTGCTGCCATCCTGCTCCTAAATGGGTGCTTCCATGCAGGACTAAGCTAGTCCTGCACGGAAGTTTAGTAAATCCGGGGGAATACTTCTTAATATACAGTACTAGTCAAGAGTTTAGAGATCACAAATAAATACTTAAAATAATGCAGTAGAAAAGTTCTGACATCAATACAGAAACAAAATAATCTAAGCTTCCTAGTTCCTAGCTATATCTAAGAGAAAACATAGTTCTAAAATAAACTTATCTATAGAACACAGGCAGTGCAGGTGAGTTGGATGTTCTCAAGACAAATGATCAAATGCCCTAATTCTTTCTGCCCATAAATTGATAACACCATACCACTGATTCATTTCAGATTACATCATTTCTTTCTGGTTGCCAGGCTAACAGAAACTCAGAGGTTATTAGCCATTTTGATCTTGCAGCTGGTCAGGAAGCCAGAGCAATAAAATAAATTATACATGTAAATTCTAGCCATTAACTCCTGCCTCAAAACAATAGGCAGAATGCCTCCCTCTAGACATCTCGGCTACGAGTTTTAGATTAAAGAATTTCACATTGCTTGACTTATCCGCTTTCTTAGAGCAGAGTGCACTGTTGTTTACATTTTTTTTCAGTTCAACATCCAATGCAGTCTATTCACATTTAAGAGAACAAGCCTGTGGCTTACATTAATATTTACAAATGATAGAATTATCTACAAAATTCTGTCTAGCTAGGCTGGCAACTTTCACCTATCTTCACAAGTACTATGGCTTAAGCAATGCAGTTTGAAAGCCATTAGATTTGCTGGCTACAGCTATTACAATGTTACACTTGACTGCAGCAGCCTTACCATCGACATTCCTGCTGAACAACATTTTGTTTACTGTTATTGGTATTACTAATGTTTTATTGAAATACAATTTTTATTGTTCATTTATTGTACTACAGCACAACAGCTCTAATTGCCCATTTATTGCACTACAGTTCTACATGCCCATTTATTGCACTACAGTTTTTCTCATGTATTCTTTATTGCAGTAAATGCTTTACTCTTTCTTGCTTATTCCACTACAGTTGGCATACTAAACCTGTACTTACCATGCTCACAGTACAACCTGACCAGGTGCCTGGCATGGGACTTGACATTGCGAGCCCTCTCAGCTGTGGGAGCAAAGCACAGCATCACACATACCAGTTTTGCAGACATTCAGTTTGCATTTTGGTTAGCCAGAGAAAGACATACTTACATACTTGTGGAACATTCCCAGTTCAAGCTTCCTGGACCCAGATTCCCCTCTTTCTGTTTTTCAGGTCATCAAAATGGTGACGATACTGCTCACCTATTAGGGGCATACCAGAAACACTGGTGAGTTCCCTGGCCAAACAGTCCCAGGCCTCTGCCTTACTCTCTGAGCCCTGGAATCCACCATGCATCAGTCATGGTTCATAGTTTTTAATAAGGAGCCTGAACATGACCCTGGACTCTTTAATTCCCCATGTCTGTGCCCAAAAGCACACACTTTTACCAACACTGCTGGCCATGCCAATGGTTGATTGAACTTCAATGACTGTTGCAGAATTTCAGGCTATTGGACTTTAATATAGGCTGTTTTCCCACCCTTACAAATCATTCAGCAACATTCAAAAAAGTGCCACATCGATTAGCAGCATACAAACCAGCTAAGTGAAGCTGAACAGCATGAAAACTCGCAGAACAGTGGTTTTAGTGAGGCTTAGCACTGTGCAAACATTGGTAGCTGTTAGCATGTTTATGCATTGCTTAGCATGAATGAGCAGTGCTTAGCAAAGTGCAGCAGTGCCAAAACTGACAATAGCTTAATGAAATTAAAGAAAAATAGTACATTCATTTACAGACATATTCTGCCTGTTATGGACTCGAACCCAGTACCTACTACACATAAGGCTTCAATTCTACCCATGTAGCTAGTCAGATATTATAAATGCTAGTGTACTTTCACATATACTACTAGGCTACCTGTACGCATTTCTGAGCACCATACTGCACCACACAAATACGCTTGAACAGACCTATAAATAAATAATTAATTACATCCAGTTTCTATTTTTAGATGTCAGGCATGTGTTGGCCATGTATGTATGAACTACGCTCAGGTCTGCTGCAGTCCGCACTGTGCCGCACAAACATAAATTAAAAAAAATAAAAAATAAATAAATAAAAATAAATTTAATTATGATAATTAATTGCAAGTGGTTTCTATTTTTAGATGTCTGCCAGGTATCAGCTGTCTATATGTGAGCACAGTTTGGCATTGCTCCGCTCTGTGCCTTCAGTAAAAAAAAAATTAAAAAACATAACATCATAAAAATAACTTATTATACAGTTGGCGCACTTTACAACATTACAACAGTGGCAGGGAGCATTACAGGGAGCAGCGTGCCATCGTTAATATGCATGGTACGCTGTTGAGGGGGAACCATGGCTGTGTACATGGATACATTCTGTATAGGCTCTACACTGTCCCCACACAGATTTTATTACATACTGGAGAGTTGAGTTACAAATAACAGTGCCAGGGTTGGAAGGTGGAGAAAAAATGAATTTGTGTGTGACTCACAAGAGACACAACTGTGGTCTCTTTCCTAGTTTAAATATGTTATTAAAAGCAGGATACAAATAAAACTCAGTGTAAAGAAATAAATCACAATATACAAAACAGAAGAGAGCAATGAAGCAATACAAAATACAAGAAAGCAAAAACAAACTAACCATTCTCTCACAGCAAGTTGTGGAAGAGTCTGGGTGAGCTTTTCCAGTGAAGCCCTGAAATGTTTTATTTTACCCCTAAAATAGATGGTTTAGTTCCTAGCTCTACATGCAGTTCACAGGTAATTCACATTATTTCACCTGTTCTACTTTCTATGTGGCTCACAAGAGACACAGCTATGGTTTCTTTCCTAGTTTAAATATAGAATTAAAAAAGAATACAAGTAAAACGCAGTGTAAAGAAAATAAACCACAATTTACAAAATATAATTATGCAGTGAAGGACTACAAAATACAAGAAAACAAAAACAAATTAATTTTTCCCTCACAGCAAGTTGTGGCAGAGCCTGGGTGAGCTTTTCCAGTAAAGTCAAGGGGCAGTTTTTAAAATATAAAACAGTTCTCCACAGTTCCATGAATGGTCAAGCATCGTAGCTTCATTCTGAATTTCTTATACTTGTTTGAATGACAAATACTATTGTACTCTAGCTTATAATGATTTTTTTCTCCTAATAAATTATGTTTCATGTATCTTTAATTAAAAATGTTGGATACCACACACATGTACCAGATGATAAACAGGTTTGATGGCAAGGTTAAAGTTACTCATTGTTTCTTCTCTTAACCTATTGCCAAGTGCCAGGTTAAGTCCCTCTTCTGGATTCACTTATATAATATAACCAATTTCAACACATTTTTGCTACTGTTAGGAAAAAAACTCTTCCCAAACTGTGCAGCTGCTCTGATATGCAAGACCACCTACCCCTTCTTTATTGCTCATCAAACAAGCAATAAAACTAAGCTACCTTCTTAATTGAAGTCAAATCATTTTTATGTTATCTAACAAATCTTTTCCTTGTATCATATCTCTAGTATTGTGCAGGAAGCATAGAATCTAACCTAGGTGGTAGTTAATTCCACACTGCCTTAAACAAGTCTCCTCATTAATATCTTACACCAGCTACTACATCATTATTCAGAGATACCACCCATACAGAGACTTGACTTAAATCTTACAAATTCAGTAAGGATGATACACTGTTTGAATAACAAAAATGAATAAATAATACAATCCATGAAGGTACATGGGGGCAGCAATTATAGGTAATGAGAATTTACCATGTTCCTAGCAGAACTTTATAGCCCTACACTGTATGCAGCCAATTTGGTATAAATATTTATACCACCAACAACCAATACCTTCCTTTTTGTAAATAATTTAAATTTTGTGTTGAATGATAAATGATCTGTGTAGTAATTTCTAAGTGGATAATCTCCAAAATAAAGATGATGCAATTGCTTGAAGATATTATTTTTTCATGTATTATAGTCAAATTTGAGTCATCATTTGGACAGTATAATCACAATATTTATATTTGTTACAAAATTTATAGTTCTTCATTATTTTATATAATTTAGGACAAAATGTCATCTCTCTATCTCACCATATGTTTGAGATTGTTTATTAAATTAGTAGTGGGTAGATATTCCCTTTTTATTATATTTGACAT
Organism: Protopterus annectens; assembly: GCF_019279795.1. Taxonomy (NCBI): domain Eukaryota; kingdom Metazoa; phylum Chordata; order Ceratodontiformes; family Protopteridae; genus Protopterus; species Protopterus annectens. Next base: position 447,420,854 of record NC_056748.1, on the reverse strand, counting down.
TGTCATCTTTAGAGATTAAAAGCGTTTTACTGATTTGCACTACAAGCCAGTTTCCAATATCTAAATTGTATTTATACATTAAATAGTCTGTGTTAAGAAGTGTAGTCTCTCCCTCAACCTATTTCCAAGAGATCTATTTTTTCAGCTTAGCATTTCTTTAAAAGTTTAGGCTGTCTATACATTCTGGTATAAATGCTATGCAGAATAATTTGGGTATTTATATCTAACATTTTTAAATGTCTTTAATATGTTTAAATAAGTTTGTAAAATCTGTTGGATTAGTGGTGTTTTTTAATAAATGTTTTTTAGCAGCCACTTTATATTATTAAAGATTTGTGTATGCTGCATCATCATCTCTAGTTATTTAACATAACGATTTCATGCAGTTTCTTCCATTTGACAAATTCATCAGAATCTAAGCATACAACTGTGGTTTTAATAGCTGAGACTAGAGCAGTACTTTTCTAGATCAATGCATCCTTTTCCACCATCTTTCTATTCTCTTACATGATGTACCAAAGCTATTCTAATGTACCATAAGAACTTCAAGCAAACTTTAATTTTTAATGAGTTCTTTAAAAGAAACTAAAGATGTTTGTATATTGTACAGAATTTTGAGTAGAATAAAATCAACATAGCTTCCACAGAAGATAACACCTTATTCCATTTTTTATTACAGTTTTAAAATTTATATAATTCATTATTCCTGTTTTTTACAGTTACATATAAGAGCCCATTAATATTTAATATCTTTATTATCCCTTTTAAATTCACTATTAGTTTCTGTTAAATTATTTAACTCTTTCTTAATTAATAAGGTCTTTCATTTAGACTGATCTTTGGACCTGACATCAATTAAAAATATTTTAATGAAATGTTTAATATTTATTAGTAAAGAATCAGTATTATCCATTGTTAACACTGTATTGTCAGCAAATACATGAATTTTTAAAATATATTTATAAGTTATTTTAAATCCTAATATATTGCTGTTAAGTGCGATATAAATGGCTAGAGATTTAATACCCAAACACAAGTAACAAAAGAGACAAAAGTGCTACTCTAATACATGAGAATGAATTTTGATAAAGGTGATAAATATGAGGTACAAAATCACTTGAACATTTTAGTTAAATATGACCAGTTTATTGAATTTGTCCATGTTTCCTGTGCTAACCTATTTACTATAAAACATTTTTTTTCTAGTAATGTAGCTGGAATATCTTTAATCTATTGGCAAGGAATGACAAACATTTTATAATCTACATTCAAAAATGGTATAGGTCTGTAAGAAGAGCATAGATATGGATCTTTGTCCTATGTTAGTAAAAAAAAAACACATTGTATACTTCTGTAATGGGTGGATGTTAAATGAAGTTTCAATTTCTCTGAATTTGGTTTGTAAAAGGTAAAACATTCTGAGCTATTATTTTGAATAGTTCAAGAATGATGCCTCTACTACCTTTAGCTTTATTTTCTTTGCTGTTTTTTTTTTTGTACACTTTGGCATTGCCTTTTTTGTCATTGTTCATATCCTCAAATTTCCTATTACTACCAGGGATTATGTGATTGGTTGTTACAATCATTTTAGATGTTTGAGCTTAGTTCAGAAAGCCTTTAAGAGTTAGAGAATAAGAAAGTAATTTGACTTTTTTCAAAACAATTGGACACCTAATGCTGTAGGATCTTCTTAAACTCTGCAGTATTTTTTTCTTTTATGTTATAACCCCTTTTCCTCATTTTGTACTTTTATTTTTTTCTGTCCTACCTTTCATTTCCACTAAGTCTTGCTTTCTCTTGTTGCAATATCACGCTGAGACTTTGCCATATTGATATTTCATTTCGTCCCATAGGATCACATCAGACACTTTGCCATTATTACTGAAGAATAACAACTACTGTATTTCTGTTAGAAACCACTCTTTAAAATATTTTAACCATGTTATATAAGCTGGCAGTGTATTAAAAGAAGTCATTTTAACATCTGTAAAATTACATAAGTCAGTAAAGTTTAAAGAAAAGCATTAACTAACACTCAACAGTGGTCAAAGCTAATTGCAGTAATATTACACTCTGTTACCCAAAGGAAATAGCTAATATCCTAGATAACATATTTAGTGCAAATTTTACTCCACCCACCATTATACGAATTCCACAGGTTCCACCATTTAACCACTCCCCTTTAATTGTTATGGAACAAGTTCTATCAGCCCTGTCAAGAACTAAGGATATTATCCATGGTCCTTGACAACACACCACATTACCTGATTATTAGTGCTAAATATTCCCTTCCTGAACCCCTACTTAAACTCTTTAATCTAAGCTTTTCCAGTGGTTGCATTCTTCAAGCCCGGAAAACAGCTTTTACAATGCCATTACACAAGGGTCGCCCAATCATGGACCCTGATAACTGTAGACCCATTAGTCTCACTAGCCTCATATGTAAAGCTATGGAGTGCATTATCTCAGACTTCATTAATCTCAGCGTTGAAAAATATCTCAACCCAGAACCCTCATCAATTTGGCTTTATCAAAGGAAGGTCCTCCCTCTTTAAACTCATTAAGTTCTTTGAAAAAGTAACTGAAGCAGTGGGTAGTGATTATGCATTTCCTACAACATGTATAAACCTGACCAATGCCTTAGATATTATTCCTTATGCAAACATTATTGATGGACTTGTTAATCTGAATATAAATAGTTACACTGTGAAATGGATAGCTGATTGCATGACTGAACCCATGTGATTAGTGTAGCAATTGCCACTTCTGAAACCGAAACAATTACCAGTGGTATACTACATGGTTCAGTTTTGGGCCCTCTCCTATTTGGCATGAATTTCTCAGACCTTCAGGCCAGCACTTCTGGCCTATGATAAATTAAATATACAGATGACTGTAAATTGTTTACTGTTTTTCAAACTTCAACTGATTCACAATTGCTCAAACATGGCTTAGACCATGTTATCAACTGGTGCAAGGACAATGGTCTCAAATTAATGTAAAAAAATGTAGTATAGTTAATTTTGGTAAGTAAAACAGTTCCACTTACCACACAGGAGATTCAGTCCTTCAGTAAGAGACTGCTGTAAGGGATCTGGGTACTTTTGTTGATAATTCCTTATCATTTGACCATCACGTCTCCACAGTAGTTCAGAAAGCCTTTTGTCTGGCCCATCTAACTTCCAAAGACATCTCCACTAGATCCAAAGAAGTCTTCATTCCCTTTTAGTCACATCTTATCAGACCAACTATTAAATGTAATGCACCTTTTGGCACGTATTTATCTAAACTTGATCAAACTCACTAAACTCCTTGAAGTTAAAATTGACAACAATCTTAAACTTGACACATAGTAGTAACTACCAAAACAATCCATATCAAGTTAGATTCACTTTATAGAATTAATCCCATTTCCAGAACATGCCTATTCTCAACCCTCCTATATGCCTTGCCAATACTGACAAATCTAAGAAAAACAGACTTAAAAAACTGGAGTCCTGCTATAGTAAAATAGCAAGATTTGCCTCTAACTTCCCCTCTAGATCCCACCACTGCACAGCTCTACAACAACTAAAATGGTTGGAACTCCCTAAACTACTCACCCTTAACCAACTCACGATAGCAAATTCCACCCTCCAGCACCCTGACAACTGCCTAGCTCTCAAGGACTTAACCCGGTCCTCTCAATTTGTTGATCAATAAGATCCTCCAATAACCTCCTACTCAAAGTAGCTAAATCCAGCAAAAGCTATGGTGATTCCCTATACTCCAATAAAATATATACAGTGGATATAAAAAGTATACACACCCCTGTTAAAATGCCATTTTTTGTGACATAAAAAATTAGACCACAATAAATAATTTCAAAACTTTTCCCACCTTTAATGTGACCTATAACCTATGCAATTCAATTGAAAAACAAATCTGTTAGGGAAAAATATAAAAAATAAAAAACGTTCAATAAGCTGGTTGCATAAGTGTGCACACCCTTAAAATAATACTTTGTTAAAACACCTTTTGATTTAATTGCAGCATTCAGTCTTCTTGGTTAGGAGTCTATCAGCATGGCACATCTTGACTTGGCAATATTTGCCCACTCTTCCTTGCAAAAGCACTCCAAATCTGTCCAATTGCGAGGGCATCTCTTGTGCACAACCCTCTTCAGGTCACCCCACAGACTTCCTATTGGATTTAGGTCTGGACTCTGGCTGGGCCATTCCAAAACTTTAATTTTCTTCTGGTGAAGCCATTCTTTTGTTGATTTGCATGTAGGCTTGGGGGGTCATTGTCATGTTGAAAGGTGAAATTCCTCTTCAGCTTTCTAGCAGACACCTGAAGGTTTTGAGCCAAAAGTGACTGGTATGTGGAACTGTTCCTCCCTGCATCTTGACTAAAGCCCCAGTTCCAGCTGAAGAAAAACAACCCCAAAGCATGATACTGCCACCACCATGCTTCACTGTGGGGATGGTGTTCTTTTGACAATGCAAAGTGTTGTTTTGTGCCAAACGTACCTTTTGTAAATGTAGCCAAAAAGTTCAACCTTGGTCTCATCAGACAATAACACATTTTCCCACATGCTTTTAGGAGACTTGTTGTATTGTTTTGCAAATTTTAGCCAGGCCTGGATGTTTTTCTGTGTAAGAAAAGGCTTCAGTCTTGCAACCCTACTCCATAGTCCAGACCTATGGAGAACACAGGAGATTGTTGTCACATGTAGTACACAACCAGTACTTTCCAGAAATTCCTGCAGCTCCTTCAGTGTTACTGTAGGTCTCTTGGAAGCCTCCCTAACCAGTTTTCATCTAGTGTTTTCATCAATTTTGGAGGGACATCCAGTTCTTTGCAACGTCACTGTTGTCCCATATTTTCTCCACTTTTTGATGACTGTTTTCGCTGTGTTCCATGGTATATCTAATGCTGTGGAAATGTTTTTGTACCCTTCTCCTGACTTATACCTATCACAAAAACCTGGCATTTTAACAGGGGTGTGTATACTTTTTATATCCACTGTACATCCTTGAACTCTATGCCTCAGAATATACTGAATACCTCCAATACATCCAAATTTAAACAATTGCTTAGGAAACACCTAACCAAACCTGGCTCTGCTCCTGCACAACACCTGGCTAAATGCATTACCCCTCTTTATCTGCTCAGCAAGCAATACCTGCTATATCCTTAACAGTCCATCTACCTATATTTAAATCAATTTACTTTCTCCCTACTACTCCCTTCTGTCTATGTATTCTATAGCTACACAATTTCAGCAGCCTTCCTCCTTTGCTGCCTAATTCTCCAAGTTGTCTCCTTCCTTCTGCATTACTATCCTTCCAGCTGCTGTACTTCATATGTAATGTGGCATATACCTATTACACAACAATCTCTATTTGTACTATATTGTATAAATGCTACAATCTGATGCTCTGAAACTGTTGGCTAAATGACATGCTGCCCAACTGTTTGTAATTCTTTCTCTTGTCTATGCCACAGTCAATCAATATTTATATATTATACTGTTTTTACTACCACTGTAATTCTCAAACAACTGTATTGCTATATTGTTTTTCACATCTTATTTGTCTTATTGTTATTTGTATATATGTATTATAACTTTTCTCCTCAGGACTCCGCTGAAAATGGGCCAGTGGCCCAGTCAGACATTCCCGGTAAACAAATGCAAAATAAAATAGCATAAATAAACATATCAGACAACTTGACAGACCTCAAAGGTTCATAACTAAAAAGATCAGTGTCATAAAAAAATCTTAGTTATCAGGAGAGACTGGTAGCCCTTCCTCTGTACTCAGTCTCTTACAACCTCCTCCATGTAAATTTATGTCTAGCCTTTTTGTGTCATGAAAGATCCTAAATTATTTGATCTCCTATTCCATTGTAGAACTAATGGTACATCAGGTACTCAGTTAAAGAAACAAAACCTTCATCGACAGGTAAATAAGGCACGCTGTCATTACAGATTCATATCCGGTGTATCCCTCACCTCTAGAACAAACTTCCAGTACATGTCAAGCAGATAATTGGATGGCAGCACCAAATTCTCTCCCAGTCTATCTCATCTTGCCCTGAGGTGAGAATGAAATTTTGAGTAGGGATTTATGGCTAGGCCTGAAACGGTCTACAGACTGATTGCCAAACACTTACCTATGAAGTGATGCTGAAGCATTAGGTTTGTTAATTGCACTAATATCATTTTCTTTATGTATACACTTCAAGTCTCCTGTCATTAATATAGTTCCTTTCATTTTAAAAGTTAAAATTTTCAGATAAATCCTAGAGAATTTAGCTCCAGTTCCCTTAATCTACTACATATTTCCTAAGGTTAAGATACATTTTATATTCAATAATAGTCATACACGTCATACTTGTACCATCTCGGTATGAGTCCATAACCTTAGGCATTATAATAGAATGTCTCCATAACATTGATCATAGATAGGCTCATAGGATCATGGGAGGTTACTAGGCTAATGACCCTAGGGTCCTAACAAGCCTAGCCAAGGTTTGCTCTTATTTCCATGATCAGCACCTATCACCCCTGTCCAAGAGGGACATAGGTGGAACACCTGGGGTGAATTTACAGTTACTCATCTAGTTGTCCAGATTGCATTTGAAGAGGGCCAATGAGGAGTTCTACATGACACGAAGCAGAAGTCTGTTCCAAAGGAGTGGAAACCTCTGCGAGACAAAACTGTCCCTTCAGCAGGTTCTATTAATGTCACATACCAGGTTAAGGATATTAGAGCGAGTAACCTGTATACCATTTGACTTATGGATATGCAGCATTTCCAATAAAGCAGGGCCACAGATTGCCTTAAATGCAAGACAGAGATCATTCTGAGTAGTCTGTATGAAACAGAATAAAGTGAAAGTGATTTCAGACTATCCTGAAGACCTTGAATTTGCCTTATGAGGAATGTCTGTGATCTCTCCAATTGCTGCAGGTGCTTGGAAAGGTACATACCAAAAGAGGCATTGTACTCAATTATTGACCTGATGAGGGAAGAGGGGTCTATATTAGATTCTCGAAAGCCGACAATGTCGAATCTGAGATTGTCGACATGAGAATAGCGAACACTGAGAATCTCGAACGCATAAGTGGAAATCTCCGTAAGGGGAGATTTCTGTTTACTGCAATGTAGTGCGGTCTCGGAGTTGGTATACTTAAGTAGTGGAGGGTGGGGGTCAGGGGGGCTTGCCCCCCTGCTTAAACCTGTTAGGGTACTTTTTTTCTTTTTTTGGGGGGGGTCTTTTTATAAGGTCGACATTTGAAGACATCGACCATATGGTGTTCGATGTTTTCAACCATCGATCTTATAATATAGACCTGGGAAGAGTACAGGGAGGCTATAATTTCTTTTTTTCCGGAGGCAATGCCCTTACTTGAGATGAGCAATATAGAATGCCCCTCTTACCACTGTGGAGACATGGTAATCAAGGGTAAGGTTGCTGTCAACCTGTGTGCCCAGGTCTCTCACCACTGAGTGTGCACATAGAGTGTTGTTATTGATGTGGTAGTTAGCAGGAACATCACTCTTACTGAAAGGGATGATAATACATTTTTTTGCATTGAGCTTAAGGCCTTGACTTTGGCACCAGTCACTAATTTGTGTAAGACTCTCTTGTAGGATGCTGACATTGTTTGGAGATTCAATGACAGCTCCCAGTTTGCAGTCACCAGCAAACTTTGTCAGCTACAGATCTTTAGTTTTAGCTTGAACTTCAGAGAAATAGATTCCAAACTGTAGAGGTCCCAGGACTGATCCCTGTGGAACACCACTGGTTACAGGTCTGCTCTCTGAGGTGGATTCCACCATTTTGACTACATGGGTTCTATCAGTGAGCCAGTTAGAGACCCATCTAATGATATTTGTTGATACCTAGCTGGGTGAGTTTGTCAATTATGCCTGAGTGGGGGATAGTGTCAAAGGCATTGGCTAAGTCTAGGCAGGCTATAGGCATAGATTTGCCCTCATCAAGTGCCTTGGGGACTGTCTCGAAGAAGTCCACCAGGTTTAACAGGCATGATCTCCCTTTGACAAATCCAAATTGAGTAGGGTCAAGTGTTTGGAGGTTACCAATATCTTTGTTGATAAGGTCCGTGATCATTCTCTCCATGACCTTGCAGATAAGGCTAGTCAGACTAATAGGTCTGTTGTTCCTGGGGTCAGTGGAAGCACCACCTTTGTGCAGGAGGATAACAGTGGCATTTTTTCATTCAGCTGGGAGGAAGCCAGTGCTTAGACTATGACTGAAATGAGTACACAATGGCACTGCTAATTCTTGTTTCAGCCCATGTAAGACACAGCCTGGCATGTTATCAGGTCTTATGGATGCTGTGTTTTTGACCTTAGAGAGGCTGTTCACAACCTGCTCTTTAGAGATACAAGGTAGAGGACAGGTGGTATCTTGGGAAAAGTGTGGTGGGGACAAGGGAGTAAAGTTTTCACAGAATCAGTTGGCTAACAGGATAGCAAAGTCCACAGGCTCAGTGTATGTGGTATCATTAACAATGCACCCGAGGCATACTTTTACTAATATTGTTAAGGGACAGGTTAAAGATATTGCGCTTATGCACTAGTTACCAGCACTTTGCAAAGGAAATAAGCAGACTGAATACACACTTGATATGGAGGGGTTATAATGAGAACAAAGTAGCAGACATAATGCAAGACACTATAGAACTCAGAAAAGGTCAAGCCCATCCCTGGTATTCTAAGAGAGAAGACTTGAGTATTGAAGAGAGTAAGAAGAGTAATAACAAGGTGTATGATGGGAATAAACAACGTGTGATGCTAACATGCAATGCAGAGATAGGTGGAATATGCAATACTGTGAGACAGAATTGGAAGATTTTGTTAACCGATGACAAGCTTAGTAATTTGGTGGGTCAGACACCATCCTTTTGTTTCAAAAGGAACCGTAACCTGAAGGATATGCTCTGCTATGAAAATAGGGGGATGCGAAGCAAGCAGTTTTTTAAGAAAGGGACTTATAGGTGCTGGGGTTGCAAAGCCTGTCCGGATATTCAGATCACAGATTCCTTTATACATCCGGTTACTAAGAAAAGTTATATGCATTACTATGCAGATTGTAGGACTCATAATGTAGTATATATCGCACAGTATCATTCATGCACTTCCTTCTACATAGGGAAGACTAATTGCATGTTTAAACAAAGGATTCTGAAACATTTGTCAGACATAAGGTTGGGTCAGGTACATAATGCATTGTTCCAGCACATTCATGCAAATCCAGGGCATACCTTTAAGTTCTCAGTATTGTAGGTTGTGAAAAATAGTTTTAGAGGTGGGGACTTAGTGAACCACACTGAAGTGAATGAGACTAAGTGGATCATTGAACTTTCAGTGGATAGGGCTCTGGGCTTGAAAGGGTTAATTCCCTTGAAGCCTATTTTGAAAAGAAGGAGGGTGCATTACTGATTTTAATTGGTCTTTATTACGTTAAAATGCTGTGATGTAGTTCAGTTTTTTATCTGAATAAGTGTACACACCCGAAAGCACTTATCTTGAATTTGGCTACTACATCTTTCTATTGTTTTTTATTATTATTTCATTAAAGGTGTTTCACTGTTATACAGCCTGGTGTTTGACCGTCTTTTGCTCTGATCATTAACTACCAGTTTGGCACAAATCTGGGAATTTCTTTTTAGGTTATGGATGTAACTAAAGAGCACCTTATGGTTGTCCTTAGATGAGGAAGTTAATATGGATTTGTAGTTACCTTTGGAGGACTTCACAAGAAGTCTTATTTGCTTGTTTTAGCTGAGGAGAGAGTGTTTTTAGTTTAGAACTCACTTCCTCTTAATCATAGACAGCAATTTCTTCCTCTTATTGTAAAGCCTGTTAATGACAGTTGTCCACCAGACAAGTTTGCTGTTCCTTTAGGAGCTTGTTTAGATCCTATCAGGTACAGCCAAGTAATTGTAGTTGTTCAGGTGTTTGTATAAAGCATTTGTGTAGAACTCTGCATAGTTGTCAGTTCCATCTGAGCAGAGAGGTGCAGTGTCCCGTAAGAAGTTATAATCTGCTTTGGAGAAGTTTTTTAGTTTAGTTTGTGCTAGGGGTAGGTCAGGTATGATAGTAACTTTGAATAAGACTGCTTTATGGTCAGATCTCACCAGGGAAAACCCCACAGTGGGGTGCTACAGTATTTGCCCATATTGGTAAGCACCAGATCCAGGATGATGGCACCCCTTGTGGGGTGTCAACTAGCTGGTCCAGGGCTTTGGAGTTAATGAAGTCAAGGAACTTTTGGGCAAGTGAGTTTGCGCATGAATAATTTCCACAATCAAGGGATGAGTAGTTAAAGTCATCCAAAACCATGGTGTTTGGATGTATCTTGATAGACACACGTATATCCAAATAGGTAGAGTGGGTGTCCTGATTCATGAAGGGGGCCCTGTATCTGGCAATGACTTGAATAGGCTTCCTACCAACAGTTAATTGCACCTGAAATATCTCCAGGGAATCATGCTGTTTAACTAATCTGGAGATGTATTTATATTTAATGATTATTAATACACCACATTCTTTAGTTTTCTACGCCAGTCAGTTTGTGGTCTGAACGTGTGGAAGGAGGTATAGCCCAATATGGCTAGGGTGCTCTCCATAGCTTTAAACCAGGTCTTCATGACTGCACAGATGTCTATGTCTTGCAAGGTAAGGACTGCTTCCAGTGAATGCAGTTTCATGTTAAGACTCCTAGCGTTTAGCAGTAAAACCTTGAGGTTCTTACAAGGAGGTCTTACATCGGGAATTTTGTCCTTGAGACACTGCCTAAAAAAGGCACTATGGGGTACCATGATCCTTGGCCAGTAGCCAAAATCTCAGGGGTGGCAGATGAAAACCATCTCTGGCAAAGCATCAAGGCCTGTCGATCATGTCATCCCAGGCTGACAGATACTGTATCCCCTTGGAAAGACACCAGAAACTAGGCCAATTATTGAAGTGAATCATTTTCTGTTTGTATTGATGCTCCCCTTCTCTTTTCTTTAAAGGTACAACTTGATAATATTATATATTCCTACGTCTTTAATCTATTAATATAATCTTGCAATAAATGAGTAATTATAAAAAAGCCAAGTTTGTTTTAAGCATTTTAAAATACTTAAAACTTCCTATCTTACTACCACTGCTGAGGCCACTTAGTTTGAATAAGGCATCTTATATCAGTCACATAACCTATTGGTATTATTGCTATTACATGAGCTCTGTAACCAAGGTTGTTAAAATAATGGCAGTGTGAAAACAAAAAGAAAACTACTGCATGAAAGCTCATTTTATATGACATGCACAGATAGAACATAGTGTTAATAATATTAAAGATAACTAAACTTCAAGTAAGTCAATTTCCCTTCATGAAACTTAACATTCCTAGTTTGAACAGAATTCCTATTCAAACTACCATTCTAATTTTCTTTTACTCTCTTATATTAGTTATAAAGCACTTATGCTATAACGACTTATGCTAGTTATCCTTAGTGTAAAAATTAAGTATATGTATACATATGATGTTTATGTATGCATCACATGAATGTTTTATATAGATTATTTATATGTATCCAAAGTTGATTACCATGCAGCAAATGTAACTGTTGACAGACATCCCAGCTGAGTACAATGCCATCTCACAGGTGGTAGCCATACCAACATGTATATTTATGTATTTTTATTGTAATCTATACTTCCCCATGGTACTGCCCACCACTAAAAATAAGACCCACTCTAATGAAACAAAAATATATTTAGGTTCATAGGTGCTTACTAGGCTAATGACCACAAGGGTATTTTTAAGCCTAGCGATGCATCCCAAATCTCTGATAAGTTCTGTTATACTTGATAGGTATAAGCAGAGGCTTGGGTGATGAAACATTTAATAGCAGGGGCCTGGGAGGTGAATCATTTACAGATTGCCTGTGTCCATTAGAGACATAGGTGCCAAACCAGGGATGATTCCTGTTCCCCATCCAGTTGTTCAAGCTACACTTGAATTGGGTTAGGGAGGAACTCTGCTTCACATGGATGGGAAGCCTGTTCCAGAGATGGGGTGGTCTCTGAGATACATACTTGTCTCTCCGGCAGGTCCTATTTATATCACTTTAGGATGGGTAATTCTGGTGCTGACTGTTTTGTGGATATGCAGGAGGTCCATCAAAGTGAGGTCTGACAATGTCCTGCATGCCAGGCAGACATCTCCTCTCAACAGCCTCTATGAGACAGAATAAAGGGAGAGGGCCAAGAGGTGATCTGCATAGGACATACCTGCTTTTAATGAGGACATCGGTGGGCATTCCAATTGTTGGATATGCCTGGTTAGGTACATACCAAAGAAGGCATTGCACTCAACGATAGGTCTGATGAATGCTGAATACAGTGGAACAATGACTTCCTTGGACTTAGATGCCATACCTTTGTTTATAAGTTGTACAACACAGAATGATTTCCTCACCACTGTAGACACATGATGGTCAAAGGCTAGATTACTGTCTATGTGTGTCCCTAGGTCCATGACTACTGGGTCAGTTCTAAGGGATGTGTTGTCAATATGATAGTTACCAGGGGGTGGATGACTTCCCAAAGGGTACTATTATGGAATTCTTGGCATTTAGTTTTAATCCATGGCTCTGATACCAGTTAATTATCTGTGTCAGCCCTTACTGGAGAACATTTGTGTAGGTGTGGGAATCAATTACAGTTCCTAATTTGCAATCATCTATATACCTCTGAACTTGGAATCACCAAAACTCTGGACAAAGGCCCATGAAAAGTAGGTACAACTGGCCAAAAATCTGGGCAATGATTAACATAAAATTTGCATACATGATTATGTAACCCCACCCACTCCAATTTAATTGTGGGACTGATGACCTTATAGAATAATATTAGTAGTGAACCACTGCTGAACTGACAGCCACATTTGCTTTCTGGTTTATTGTTAAGAAATTAATTTCATATAATTCAACTGTTGCAAATTAATTTCCTTATTATATACACAAACATAGAGTGGATTAGATAAAACATGTGCTAACAGCATAAACTTCTTTAATGTTTAACTATTACCTATATAATTAAACTATTCCATTTCCCTGTATGGTGCTAATTAAAGAGTTACAGGGCACCCAGATGGTAGGCATATACATAGATAAATGGATTTTAAAAATAAGTATGTGGTCCAGTACAGTCGAAATAAGCAAATGTTTATGTTTATTTGCCCCTTCATTTCAATCTGCCAGCAAGACTGCTCCTGGCCAAGATTCTTGATGCTTTATTGTTCGTCAGACATCACATAGGCAGGAAATTGCAACTAGGAGGTAAGTACAAGATGAATCGATCCCAGCCAGGACTGCCAAGACTGCAATTATAATGTCATTACTTCCTTATTTATGTAATGCATTGTTATAGATGCAAAAGCAATGCTTGATGGGCATGATCCAAGAAAAAGGCAGAAAAAAAAGTTACCTGTTGTTTGTTTTTGTGTGACACAATGAGTTTGCTGTTTAAAACAAGAGGACACACACTCTCACTTACTCTTACTTTCTCAATACCAAACCAGCAACAAAAGTACTGAAAGCAGATAATTAGTTATAAAAGAGGAAATAAAATAAGAGTGGGAAAATAGTAACATTTTACCAACTTTTCTTGAAAAATATATCTCAGTCTCAACTTATTAGCACAAGAAATCTGGATGGGGGGGAGGGGGCAAAGGCCAAAAAACAGGGACAGATTTAAAGTACTGCTCTTATAAATACAAAAGACTTATAAAATAACAGGTTTCCTGTTAGTATTCATTTTCTGAATGATATAAAGTCAAACTCAAATGTGTGCCATTATTCATTGACTTCAGTCCTCGGTGATTTACCAGGAAACCATCAATTTTGTGAAGAACATACCGAAAGAATGGGACAAAATCTGGACATTCTGCAAAAATCTGGACAGTTGAGAAGTGTATCTTTGATTTAGGATAATGATTTAAGAAACCTTAATAACACAAAACAGTTCACTTTCATGCTGCTTTTTGACAAGTATAACACAATACCCACACATATCCTTTCTCCTGAATAAATCACCAGCACTCAAGAAAGACCTGTATCAGTATGCAAAACCCTATAGTGGACAGTATGCTGTCCCTTTTAGAGAGTGAAGGTGGAAAAAAACAGAAAGTAATGGAAATGCCTAAACTACCTCAACAAATGTTCAGTGGAAAAAGACCAGCTGGATTTCAAAACCAGACAGCAGAGTAGATGTCCCTCACAACTATTTCAAAGGGGAAGCTTAATAATAAAGGTATAACACATGTGCATAGTAAAACGTAGCTCTTAATCAAATAAATGCTCCAGATACATATATTTTAGCTCTTAATCAAAGAAATGCTCCAAATGTATGTCTTTGGAATGTGGAAGGAAACCAGAGCACCCAGAGAAAAATCACACAAACACAGGGAGGACATGCATGCAACACACAGAAGGTACCCCAGCCAAGAATCAAACCAGAGAACCTCTTGCAGTGAGGTAACACCACCAACTGCTGCACCACTGCATGCTCATTTCTTAAGGTGACTTCTTTCATTGGTTAGAAGGAAGAAGCCTTCACCTACAGCAATGGCTTTCTGTCTAGTGAATTAAACAGTTTCTCCACTTTATGTCAATAATGATTTTGAGGTGGGGGTGGGGATCGGTGTTAGGTATGTATAGCTGTAATCCTGGATTGTTTTTGTTTAACCGCGGCCATTATTCAGACTGATTCCTGATATAAGCAAATAGATTGAATTCCACACTGTATGTATACAGATCTTAAGCGTCATGTGCATATCGTATGTGTGTGTGTGTGTGTGTGTCTCCATAGATACATACACACACACACACATACACACACACACACACACATATATATATATATATATATATATATATATATACATACACACACACACACACACACACACACACACACACATACATATATATATATATATATATATATATATATATATATATATATATATATATATACACACACAGACGCACACACACACACACACACACACACACACACACACACACACACACACACACACACATAGAAAAGAAGGCATTACTTTTTACCTAATAGTTCTTAACAGTGCTCCTTCTCTTAATATCACAAATTTAACAACTTCAAAGAAACCTTGTGCTGTGCAAAAACAGCTACATTAGTAGAGAAATAGAAGAAAACTCCTGCGAGTTGAAGCATACCCGTGTCATTAGATATACTACACCGATGCACAATACGTCTTATGCTGACTACATAACCATATACAAATGATAAGTTCAGCTGCTGCAACCAAGCCAGCAGAGGGGAGAGGGGCTGTCAGCAGTAGGGATCAAATTGTGAAGGCAACAAAGTGCTTGGAATTGCAAAGACAAAACATCACCTTGCCAGACAAAAGGCAAAAGTACTAAAAGTTAAAATAATCCTATAAATTAGAATAAGCCCCCTCCAACACAGTCAGTTGAAGTACACATGCAAGTATCTACAGAATTGTGCCTAGAACTCACAGCTTCGGGTACTTAAACACACAGGAGTCAGTTGCTATTTCCTCAGAACCTGCATGAACTTGAATTTTATATCTGGTTAACATTGCATAATGTATTATAAAGAAAAAAAAAGTTCCTTGCCATTTATAGTACTTTGATGTGCACCATGCGTGAAAACAACAATTACAAACTTCTCTGCCCCCTTCTCTGCTCCTAAAACACTTTAAGTTGTGGAAATGCATGAAGTGTACAGGTGGCGGGTGGGATGAAAAGCTGTAACCGGTCCACCCTACACTCCTGCAACTGTTTGGCTGAAAAAAAAAGGGATGGGTTCTGTTTTCATCCTGCTAAGGGTGTTGTTGCTCCTCAAAAAAGTTTTTTTAGCCCAGACGACTGAGGTTCACATTTAGCAGCAGCATTCTTCCAGGCCTGCAGCCCCTCTGTTACAGTATAACATAAACTTTTCCATCTTACTTACGTTTAGTCCAGGAGAAATGAATAGCAAGCAGTATAAGCATGATGTGTATATTACATTTTACCATATTTGTAGGATAATTGTCTTATGACAGATTCTTTAGAACCATTTTTGTGAGACAACCAAAAGAAAATAACAGGAAGTGTTTCACCAAATAATTGGAATTTGAAGGGGCCATTCCGAAATTCGTGGCACCCCATTATTTTGCCCTCCAAACCAGGAAATACTGAGGAATTCAGTATGGCTGAGAGGTATGATCATCTGCGATTTAGTCAGCCAAAGACCATTGATACTGGCCTTGACTTCAGAGAACTAAATGCCAAAAAGGAGTGGTCCAGTGAATGATCCCTGAGGGTCTCCACTTGTGACTAGCCTCATTGTAGAGGTGGACTCCCCAATTTTAACTTCCTGGGTCCTATCTGTGAGCCAGATGACTATCCATCAGGTGACGTATGAGTTTGTACTTAACCTCTTAAGTTTGTCAACAATGCCCAAATGGGGTATTGTGTCAAATGCCTTGACCAGGTCAAGGTAAACAGTGTAAACCATTTTGCCCTCATTCATTGCTTTGGTGACCTTCTCAAAGAGGTCCACCTGATTGAGTACACATGACCTTCCCAACATAATGGTTAGACTGGAGACAGAACCCAAGACTTTCTACATGTGAAGCAGACATGATAACGAATACACTACAGTACCTTTATCATGCACCCAGGAAAAGGATATACTAGCCAGGCTGCAGTTTACAACTACTACAAGAGAAAGAGCTTTTTCAAGTTTCGGTCCTGCCGCTTGGAACCACCTAGCAAGGGAAGTTAAAATAAAGATTGTATACACCAGTTTAAATAAAGCAACAGTTTAAATCATCATTAAGAAAACACATTAAAATGAGGCCACTTGCACATGCTTTACAGATACAGGCTAATATACTTCATCAATTGCATTTTACAGTCTCTAAGATAACATCTCATATTTGCAGGTAGGCGGTGCTTTCTTTGTGAACTGAATAGTCATCCATTTTAAACACTGTAAGTAACTGAAAATACTGCTGTTGCTTTTATTTATGTACTAGTCACACCTGTACATATTGTTCTATACTAATCAGTGTTTAATCATACTGTATGTATATACATTAATGAACCATTCTACTTTCTTTTTGTACTTTATATAAGTTCCTTGGTCGACAATGAAAAGGGTAAGTAGACCAGCTCAGCTTCCCCAGTAAACAAATGGTAATAAGTTAATATACACATCTGTACACACAGAGACACCCACACACACACGCTTGCGCATGTGCGCATGCACACATGCACACACGCACACATAAAATCAAGATTCAGAATATCTAATGACATTTGACTGAAAAGGTTCAGTGTAAAAAAGACTGAATGTACAAATGACTGAATGCTCATTTCTATAGTGTAAAAAATAAATCTATTCCTTTAACTAACCCTTACTCTAACATTAACCCAAGAATTCATGCACGTTCATACTAACCTCAATAACAGTATCAGCTAAGCATTCATTTTCTTGCACTCTCCTACTAACCTACAGTGTACAAATAGCTATTCAGTCATTTATCCTATATCAGTTTTAAACTGTGGTCTAATTCCAGCAAAGCCACCTTACTCATGCATGCTAAACCTATCGTTAACCCTAATTTGACACATTATATTACTAAAAACTCTATCCATAATAGTATCACTACTAAGGTATCACTTGATCTCTCTTTTGTAGCTGAGGGTTATGGTACAGAATGTTTTTACTTTCATAGAATTGTTCAGTGTTTTGCGATTCATTATTCATAATATTCAGTGTTTTGTGCATTTAAGATTTTTTTTTTATCATTTGAGGTTTAGTGTTTTGACTATTAGATAGTTTGCGATGTAATATATATATATATATATATATATATATATATATATATATATATATATATATATAGAGATATATATATATATATATATATATAGCTTTACCTTTAGAAAGGTGATTCACACTCGGTCGAACAGCAATTCTTCGAAAGGCTGTTTGCAAAGTTTGCAAATGCCGAACGAAAAAAAATTCAAATGTGCAATGAGCGAATGCACAGTGACATTCGCTCATTGCACATTTGACATTGTGTGGCAGATTGCACTAGAGTGAGGTTCAGAAAATGGTCCCTTTCACCACTGTAGTGCGATCTCGGAGTTAAAATCTGCTTTTCAATGTGCTGTTTTTCGAACATTAAGGACTATCGCCGTTTTCACTTTCGCGTGGTTACAAGTCACTCATATGAGCATTTGTACCACTGTGATTCATCTTTATATATATATATATATATATATATATATATATATATATATATATATATATATATCTATGGATCTACTTCAGTAGATCGAACTTTTACATGTTCAAACCACATATGGCCGAGACCATATGTTCGAACTTGTAAAAGTTCGAACACTGAAATAAAAACACATAAACCAAAAAATACAAAATTAAATGTCTATGCCCCCCTGCACCCCCCACACCCCCTTACTTAAATATACCAACTCCGAGATCGCACTACACTGTGGAAATGAGAAATCTTTCCTTTCCACCCTGTACGGAGATCTCCATTCAGTCCGATCAAACTTTTACAAGTTCGAACATATGGTCTCGATCGACTGAAGGAGACCCATATATATATATATATATATATATATATATATATATATATATATATATATATATATATATATATATATATATATATATATATATATATTAAAGTGGTCAAAATGTTTTAATTTTATTTCCCTTATTATTATATAGTGGATTGTATCCGTTGAAATATATGTTTAATCTTTAGGTTCATAAGTAGTTGTCAGGTATGCAGTCAAAGAGACTATTAAGGAGACAGTCCTAGCTTCCTAAAGGCCCCTGAGCACTTTCTTGGTAGGCAACATGTTGAGAGTAACATAGTAATCAGTTGAAGGCTAAGAGGATCAAACCATGGACCACAAGAAATAGCTACCAGTCTAACTAAAGACTCCAAACTCTCCACAAAATTTGCATTATTAACTTTCTCATGAAAGTTCAAGTCCCACATTTTAAAACATATTTTAAAACAGTGTAATACATGAGATTTTTCAGTCACATAACATTAATAACCCTATCTAAATGAGTAAAGCATATACATTCTTGCTTTAATTAATATGTGCCAACAATATTGTGGAGAAAAAAAAATCATTATCTTGAAAACATATTATTAAAATGCAGAGCCTAAACAAGTAACCTGGCACTAAAACATTACAATTACTACCTGTGGAATCAGCAGATACTGGAAAATATTTTTCAGCAGCCTAAGGGGCTTGCCAATGGTGATATTTATACCTTACAAGTTAACAAACAAAAATCTATTTTGGCATCACCATTCCTGAGTAAATAAGACTTTTATGTCTGCCAAGAAAATAATATCCTAAAAAATTGTAACCGTATTTATTTCATTACCGGGAAAGTCCGACTTGGAACAAAGCCAATTTTCAGTGGAGGCCTGGGGAGAAATGCTCCAGATGCATGAATTTATAATGTAGGAGGAAACCAGATCACCCAGAGGAAACCCACAGGAATGCAGGGAGGGCATGCAGACTCCGCACAGAAGGCCCCCCCAGCTGAGAATCAAACCAGAGAGCCTCTTGCTGTGAGGCAACAATGCAACTGCTGCACCACTGCGCCATTATCTGCACATACACACATATATGTGTGTGTGTGTGTCTGTGTGTATATATATAAATATATGTGTGTGTGTGTGTGTGTCTGTGTGTATATATATAAATATATGTGTGTGTGTCTGTGTGTATATATATAAATATATGTGTGTGTGTGTGTGTCTGTGTGTATATATATAAATATATGTGTGTGTGTGTGTGTCTGTGTGTATATATATAAATATATGTGTGTGTGTGTGTGTGTGTCTGTGTGTATATATATAAATATATGTGTGTGTGTGTGTGTCTGTGTGTATATATATATATATATATGTGTGTGTGTGTGTGTCTGTGTGTATATATATATATATATATGTGTGTGTGTGTGTGTCTGTGTGTATATATATAAATATATATATATATATATGTAGATATATATATATATATATATATAAATATATATATATATTAAATGCAATCTTTTCAAAATCAGGTTAAAACATAGCACTTAACATCTTAACATTGTGAAAGAAGGAGAGAAAAAGTTGAACATACATGTGTCAGACTATCTTAAAACATCTCATAGAACTTCTTTAGCCATTACTATTCAGAATAGTCTGTAGAAACTATTAATGTATATATCTTGTGTCGCTCTTAATTTAATTTGGTTTTCTAATACCATGATGAGAATGGACCCCATTCCTAAGTCAAAGTATGATTAAAGTTTGTGAAACTAATATTGTTTCAGTCTTTGATGTTAGCCAAAAGTGCTCTTCGCAGCATATACAACATGCTCAGAACTGTTTCCTTCTGCAATTCATATGGAGTTACATGTATCAGTAGCATATCTAAATATGACTGCAAATTCTTTTTTTAGGAGACCCCATTGTTCCTACTACTATTGGAACTGTCTGGATATTCTTCTTCCACATTGCCCTTATCTCTGTCTGCAAATCCAGATATTTTATGACTTTGTGTATCTCTGTATGCAAGACACTGTAATCAGTAAGTGTTACAATTTAGTAGAACAAACACAAGTGCATCCACACGGAGAAGGCACTGAAGTCACTGAAAGTACTCACACAGTCAAATGATGAAACCAGTTCAAGTGAGATGAAATAATATGAAAATTCCTCTTTATTCCATACATAAAACCACAAAGAATAAGCGCTTTCGCGTAGCTGTAGTACGCTTCATCAGATTCTGTTACAAGCTCTGTTATTTCAGTTTATATAGTCAAGCATTGTATTCAATTAGTATAATTAATTAATTAGAGAACCATTTAATGGCTTAACTTAGGACAACCTCTTATTTCAGTTAAAGGGCTATGTATTCATTTTTGTAAATAGATTCATTCAAATACAGAATTATATACATATATATCCTAAATCAAATCAGAATGTTGCGTACATCTGTATAAATATATTTCATAAAAAACATAACACTACCTTAACATACATAAACTAATCACATAAAAACTTTCTAAACTGTATTATCTTACTCATCTTCCAGTATTTCAGAATCATGGAACCTTCATCAAATAAAACCACATATTGTTTACATCTTAATATAATATATATTAAAGTGCATATTGCAAGTCTATATATGGGATAATACTGTATAATATGATCTAATAAATCAATATATGTATATATAAAACTAACAATACTATCAATTGGTTAATAAAATATATGAAAATGGTAATATATAAAAACATGTATATAAAAATATATATATAAAAATGCATGATATCTATATTTTAACATCTGCATTACGTCTGCATTATCTACGATGTTTTAAAACCGGCTTCAAAGGGACATATTGATTTAAGCACGGAGGATGGTGTGCTCTTAGTTTTAATATCCATTCTAGTTCCTTTTGTTCCAAAAGGTTCACAGAATCACCCCCTCTTTCATTTTTATTTACAATTTGCAAGACCCTAAATTTAAAGTTATGACTATTAAATTGAATCACATGTTTTGCTAATGCATTGAGTTCATTATTCTTTTTAATATAATATGCATGATTGTAAATTCTTTTCTTTAATTCTCTTTTTATGAGTCCCACATAAAATGCAGAACAACATTCACAGGTGGCTAAATAAATAATGTTGCATGTATTACAAGATGCAAAAAATCTAGGAGTGAATGAGTAACTCAAAACAGGGTGAGTAAATACCTGTGTCCCTGTAATATATTTACACATATTACAATTATAACACAGAAATGTTCCAAGTTTACTACTGATCTGAGTGCCTATTGTTCCATTGCTGCTATGTGTAGTACATAGCAGTCTTTTTAGATTCTTGCTATTTCGATACGTGAAGCTAGGAGTTTGGCCTACTAATTCTAATGTCTTGCTATCTATAGTTAAAATTTGCCAATGGCTACTAATAATTTCTTTGATTACTCTATTGTCATTGGTATAAGTAGTGACAAAATGTATTTTTTCATCATATCTCATAGTCTGTTTCTTATATTTGATAGAGTTAGTCTTCACCATCTCTAATGTATTTGTTGTATTTGTAGCTCTCTTTACTTGATTCTTAATTTCTTTCACTAATGCCTTGTTGTAACCCCTCTGTATAAATAGATTTTCTAGCTTATCTGCCTGTAATGTAAAATCTAGATCTTCTTCACATATTCTATCTAGCCTACAAAACTGACTTTTTAAGATACCCTTGAACACATGTCTTGGGTGCATACTATCGTACCTGAGGAGTGTGTTCTTCCAACATTCCTTCCTGTGTAACGTAGACCTAATCTTCCCATTTTTAATACTTAGATTTACATCCAAAAAGTTCACCTCTGTATCAGATGCTTCCATGGTGAATTTTAAAAAACTTGATGTACTTTCAAGATGACATAAAAATCTCTCAAACTCTACCATTGTGCCCTCCCACACAATCAGTATGTCATCTACGAACCTAGCATATAAAAGAACCTTCTTGTATAATTCATTTGTAAACAAACATTCTCTCTCCCAGTGGTTAACCACTAAATTAGCGTATGTGTTAGCGCAGGGTGTTCCCATTGCAACACCCACTTTTGTAAATATATTTGTCCTAAAAAGGAAACCGCATTGTTGGAGAGGACAAGTTCTAATAATTGACAAATTAATGTTACTTTGTTGACATTCATTTCAGGAAAAAATTGTAGTAGTTCTCTTATAGCTTGTATTCCCTCCTCATTTGGGATACATGTAAATAAATTTCGTACATCTAATGTCACCAAGATATGGGTACCTTGTAAGTAAATCAACCTTTAGCTGATCTATTAAATCCAACAGGTGATAAGTATCCTTTAAAATGGTGGGAATCTTATTCACTATGGGCCTCAAAGTTTTTCTAAAAGATTGATATATTCTGTGTAGCCCATCCCTCACCATCTACAATGGGTCTCAAGGGTGGTGGAAGTATATCTTTGTGCATTTTAGGTAAGGCTTTTATAACTGGTACTTTAGGATATTCAATGACAAAAAATCATATAATTCCTTATCTATCTGATAGCACATTAGCAGGTCATATAACTCATCATTTATTTTTTTCAACATATTTAGAAACTTTTCATAAGTAATCATAATATATGTCTCTTGGTCTCCTAGCATCTGTAGCATGGAGGAGATGTAATCTTCAGTGTTACATAACACTAAACCACCTCCTTTGTCTGCAGGTCTAATTGTTATGGAAGACTCATTCACTAATTTCTTCAAAGATAATCTTTCATCAGTATTCATATTAAAGAATAAACACTTTCTTTTCCCTTCAAAGAAATATTTATAAAAACTAATTTCACATGATTTGATAAAACCTTCTATGTGGATTAGGGGGTGAACGTGCTTTTTTGTTTAAAACATGTAAATTCATCATTACTGCCTGAATCACAGCTCTTATTGCCATAAAAAAACAGTTTCAAAGCTAGCATATGACCAAACATCCTCAAATCAATTAGTAAGCTTTCTAGCTTACTTGTTTGTGATGGTATAAATGTCAAGCCTCTATTTAAGAGGCTAACATCAGATTCAGTCAATATAAATGCAGATAAATTAAAAAATAAGTTAATTACTGTCTCTGGCGACATCTCTGTGGCATATTCTCTCCTGAGAATTTCCTCTTTCTCCTGTCCCAACTCCTGGACCGTTCTCTTTGCAGCAGGGGCTTCCGTGTGCATCGGTAAAAGCTGTCGAGTGTTACTGTTTTAATTATAGCCCCACTGTTTCCTATACTTGCTTTGTTCTTATCTGCTTCCTGATTTGGCAAAGGTGTGGAAGCAGTTGCTAACCTTTCAACAGTATCTGGTGGTGTGACAAAAGCATTGTCAGAAATGTTAATAAGTGAATTGTTCTCTTTAGACCTAGTCAAACAAGAAGCATTTTCATTAGTAACTAACGTAGTATCCAGCTGGTTCGTTGCCTTCTCTCCCATCCTCATTCTGGCATTCTCATTCACGTTACATGGCCAAACAAACACGTTCCCTTCCAAAAAATCGCGATGATCTCGTTGTAACTTGCGATGTTTAGTTAACTGTAGTTTGTTGCCATAGGACTCAATTTGTATATATAAGTCCTCTAGTCTCTGAATGCAAGGTTCAGTGTTAAACAACTGCCGTATGTCTTTATTTAGTTTAGTTACATTTTTCAGTATTTCTTGTTCCAAGGGCAAAAAAGGATCTATTACAAGTTGCATATACTTGCGACTAGTGTCCAAATTTATTTCTTGCCATTTTCTCAGTAATTCGGGTTGACTTTCCCCATACGTCGGCATGCATAGGACTCTCATGCCTACTATTGGAACTGTCTGGATATTCTTCTTCCACATTGCCCTTATCTCTGTCTGCAAATCCAGGTATTTTATGACTTTGTGTATCTCTGTATGCAAGACACTGTAATCAGTAAGTGTTACAATTTCAAAGACCAGTGCTACATTTATCTACTTTTCATGGACTATTATATCTAGCTTTCTCACATCTATTTTTTAAACTGTTGGTAAAATATGTGATATAAACATCATTGTTTTGTTTAATGTTTTGTGGCTCATGTTTCCAATTTTTCTTAGCTACTTCAATATTGTAATCTGTACACAGTCCCCAATGCAAAAGTCTTGCCACATTATTATGCCTTTTAGTATACAGGTTATCTGCCATTAGTGTATCACACCCAGCAACAAGATGTGTGACTCTTTCCAGTTCTGTTTTACAGAACCTGCATTTGTCTGTTTTTACCACATGTCCAATGGACTTTGTAAACCAACGTATTCCACTATCCTGGACCACCAACATTAATGTTTCATCTTTTGGTTTTAATTCATCTCTTCTTAACCATTCCTGCATCAGACTGTGATCGACATGAGGTTGTTCCAAGAGTTTTTTAAATCTGTCACTATATTTATGCCTTTTCCACATTACTTGCTTTCTCATCTGATCTTTCTTATATTATTTCTTTTTTTTTCTTTTTGTGTTTTGGTACATTCAGTTGCTGTGTGAGTTTTGGCTACTTTTGGTTTGATTTCCATTCCCACTTAACACTGATATGCTTCTGCTAAACTAAGCAGAGAAGTAATCTTATACTTAATCTCTTCATGTTTTAAAACTTTCACTATGGTTGGATCTGGTGAAGTCAGTAGATAGGTATGCAGTTCTAAGACTGCAGATCTGTACATCAACTCAGTTTTGAGGAACCCCGTACCATCTTCAGAATGAGGAATATATAATCTTGATATACACTGATTTTTATATAAACATGAAGCATTTTCCTAGTTTTCCTGTCCAACTGATCCAATATCTTTTGGGGCCAGTAACTCATTCCAGAACTGTAAGTTAGAACATAAAGAGCTAATTGGTTTATTTTTTTGGCTTTGTTCCTAGATGTCAGAGCTGTTTTCACTATTAATTGTAGTCTTCCAAACTTCTCTTTACTGAGTTTTGTTCACATTTCATGTTTCTTTTTCAGGTCTTCATCAGTTCCTAAATAATTATACACTCCATCCTGCTCAAGATCCTTTATATCACATTCATGTCCCAGACTGTATTTTCTTGGTGCTGCATCTTTCTTGCTTTAAATGTTTCTCTTGCACATTTATCAAGACCAAATGACATTCTTATATCATCTGAGAAAGTTTAGACCACATGCAGTTGTGCTTTCAGCTCCTCATTTGATGAATTATACAGCAACAAAGCAACAACAAGCTAAACTCCGATGTAATGGTATTATATAATGCAATTATACAGTTTTAAATTATCTGCAAAAAGAAGATGAGTCTTTACCCTTTTTATTTATTTATTTATTTATTTATTTATTTATTTATTTTGTAGCCAAATAATAACCATGTGCAAATCTGTTAAGTAGATAGTTTATTGGGGTAAGGTCAAGACAAAAGAGCAGTAGTGACAACGAGTCACCCTGGAATGTTCCCCTTTGAATTTTTATCCCTGGGATAATAATTTTTCCTTTATCATGGCTTAGCTGAAAAATGGTTTGTCTCTGTTATATATTCACTCTAATGTAATTAATCAATTTAGGGTGTCTTTTATACATCTGCAAACACTCTTTTATCCATAAATGTGTGATGCTGTCAAATGCTTTTTTGGAATCTATCCAAGCTGTAATTTATAATTCGCTAATTATGAATTTATTTAACAACAAATGATCCTTTGTTCCATATGACTTTCTGTTGTTACCTGTTTGTTCTATTGCCATGACTGAGTTTTCTTCTAAATGACAATAAACTCTGTTGGCATCAATTCCAGTATACAGATTATACATCGTGGGAAGGCAAGTTATCAGTCTATAGTTTTTAGGATAGCTTACAGGTTCACTTTTAAGAAGAAGTATTATTTTTTCCTGTTGTTAACCAGGTTTGTGTCTGTTTGGGGTGCACATACAAGTAGTACTTACTCAGGGTTAAATCTTCGTAAAGATGTTAATACTTTTAGCCAGAAGTTCAGTAGTTTTCCATTTAGATCTTTTCTTTATTTTTTTTTCAATTTCTCTGGCCATCCCTTCATCCCATTTAATACATTTGAACTTCTTACTGTTTCTTTTACTTCTTCTATCCTTTCATCATCTTTGTTATGTTCCACAGGGTCTTTATAAATACTTCTCCAAAATGTGCCTATTTCTTCTTATTTTTGGCGGTGTTTCTATTATTTTTACTTTATTTCCCAATTCTCTATAAAACTTTTTTTGGGTCATCAATAAATTGCTTATTTTTTACTTTTCCTTTATATTTATCTAAATATCTTTGAAGTTTTTCTACCTATGCTGATATCTTTAGTTCATTATTTGCAAAAGCGTATTATAGAACCTGCTCTGTTCAGGTACTGCATGTTGCTTTTATCACATCTATCTTTCTAAATGTTTTTTCTGATCTGTTCCCTCTTCTCTACTCTTCTGACAGTGACACTTCTTAATTGTTTTATAGTTTTTTTTTTGTTTTCTATTCAATACTTCCATGGTGACGTTTGATTTCATCCCTTCCTGTTGTTAGTTTAGATGCACGTTATATCACAAGAATTTCCGTTAATACCCTTGATTACAATGTTCATCTGTTTTATCAGACTTCTAGCATTTTGGATCTTAATGACTTTCTGTAATCAATTTCTTTCATTGATCTTAATGTATCTATCCATCTCTCTAATATATCAAGCAACTCTTCTCTCAGATTATTTTCATCTAAACTGAGGAGACATTCTTTGTTCTACATTTCCTGTGGACATTCTACATAAAGTTCCAGAACATCTTCTTGTGACATATTCTTTTCAGCTGCATCCTGCGTCATCTGTTGCTCTTTCATATAGGGACTCACGGGCCTTTAAATCCACAACATTGACTATGTCAGAGTTGTCAATGTTTCCTGCTTCTTCCTTTGCTGTGCAACTCTAACTGAACCTTTGTACTGGTTTCCTTCTGAAGGCTCACTCTTGAGTATCTTCATGTGGTAAGTGATCAGATGCTAACAATTCCACCTGTTTCTCTTTAATTTGATGACACATTGTTCCATCATGCTGCAGTGTTACTAGAATCAGATTTTCTATATTAAATCTTTCACGTTGTATGTAATCCATAACTTCAGTTTCTATTTCTTTAATTTCTCCACCACTAATCCTCTTTTCTACTTTCCCACTTAGCTTTCTTATTTTCTCTTTTTTTTGTAAAAGTTTCCATATCCAAATACCTTTGCCTGCATGTTTCTTGAAATGACTTTGGTGCTGCTTTTTTGTATTGGTTATTTTTTTTCCTTTGTATAAATATCTTGTGTCACCAGAAAGAAATGAATAATGTAACCTCACATAATCTGTTTGCATACCTTTCTGCTGCCTCGCACTGTGTTCTGTTCACTCTTCCAGTGAGGAGCTAATCTCTATTAGAAAATAAATAACTCTAGATGTATTTTATTACATTCAGTGAACTTTATATAAATAAACAGTGTATATAAATCAGGTAAACTCAGTGTATTCTTTCTCTGCTTGATTGTCCATCACACAAGAAGATCAACCCAGGAAGCTCTCATATTGTGCTGTGAAAAGTCAGAGAGTGAGTCCACAACTTATTTTTACAACTTGAGCTTTTAAAACATTCTAAACTGACTTCCATTGCTTAAACAGTTAATGAAACTCGAACATAGTATACGTATATATATATATATATATATATATATATATATATATATATATATATATATATTTATATATGGATTCACTTTAGAAGCTCAAAATACTGAAATATCGAAATTCCGTATTTCAAGCCCATAAAGTGGAATCCTGAAAAGAGCGAAACCTCAGAAACGTGAAATTCAAAATCTCAAATACCGGAGGTTTGAATTAGTGCTTCTGGTGTTTTGCTGTGGTTATGGATTTGGGTAAGTATGTATGTGTTAACGGTTTTGGGTAGGGGCTGTGGTATGTGTTAGTGTGTTTTGTTGCTGTGATTTGTGTGTGTGAGGAGAATGTAGCTTGTGTGGTGGTGTTTTGTGTGTGGTTGTATGTAGTACGACCTCGGAGTTAGAATATTTAAGTTGGTGGGTGCCCCCCTGCTTTTATGTAGTAGGGAACTTGTGTTTGTGTGTGGGGAGGAAGGTGTGTGTCTGTGTGGAGTAGAAGCACTAATTCAAAATCTTCGGTGTGTGAGATTTTGAATTTCACGCTTCTGAGTTTTCGTTATTTTAGGTTTCGACTTTATAGCCTCGAAATGCTGAATTTCGACATTTTAGTATTTTGAAGTTATAAAGTGAATCCATATATATATATATATATATATATATATATATATATATATATATATATATATATTAACAGAAACTGCCAAAACTTTGAAAATGCATATTAATGAAACAATTTACATATGAAGTATGCAAATCACTAAAAAGCAACATAATGGTGGCAATGATACTGTAAATTTTTTGGAAGAAAGAGACTGTAAATTACTGTGAAACGGTACATTTTTACATGACAGAACATGCAAAAATGCCAAGTAAAACTCAATCAAAATCAAAAATGCTAAAACAATAAAAAGGACTTAACTAGGGCAGATCTTACCAAACAGCATGTGATATGCACAGTCTTTTTTCCTAAAGAATAAAGAGTACAGTTTGAAAACCTGCATTGTATTAAGCTGACCAATTTAAATAATAATACTTATTTATAAGACCTGGATTTTAAATCCTCACAGAAAATTATTAATACTACTACTACTACTACTAATAGTAATAACAAGAAAGGTATAAACAGCTTCACAGCCCCCTCCCCCTCCATAGGAACTGGCACATATGTCCAACCTTACGCCAAAGTACTATACAAGCATTTCTATAGCTGCATGGAATCAGGAATACCAGACAGGACAAAATCATTCTCCTCAAGGAAGAGTAAACCTATCAGGTGGACATCTACAATAAATAAACTCAATAATAAAGGGAAAAAAATGCTGTCCAGTACCAAGAAGCAAGCTGTCCATAACCTGAACAAGCAAATAAGAACACTAATGAAATCCTCCAAAGCAAAATTTGAGTCCAAACTGGCCACATCTACTAAAGACAATCATAAAACCTTCTTCATGTATGTCAGCTATCTCAAACAAAACACTCAGATCTGCTCAGAAGTGATGGTCAGGGACACCACATACACAAACACCATAGATATAGCCAACCTGCTGGCAGACAGGTTCAGTGAAAACTTCACCTCTGTGTACCCCCCCATCAGTAAATCAGGACATCCCCAGCACCTGACCCCTCCCCTTATCTCTAAGGATCAAGTTATCACTGCCCTCTCAAATAAAAAAATACAGCCTCCATGGGAGCTGATAACATCCCAGGCTGCATCCTACATGAACTCAGGCAGGATCTTGCATCACCATTAGGCACCCTATTCAGCCAAAGCCTGAGTACAGGCTTTGTCCCAGCTGAGTGGAGGACAGCCACTGTTAACCCTTTGTACAAAGGTGGAGCATCCACCGATCCGGGAAATGATAGACCCATCAGCCTAACTAGCCTGACCTGCAAGGCCATGGAACAGATTATCATGGACCTCATTAACAAGGACATTGACAACCGCCAAGCACTCTATCCCACACAGTTTGGTTTCATCAAGTGGAGGTCATGCCTGTTAAATTTGGTCGACTTCTTTGAGACAGTCACCAAAGCCATGGATGAGGGGAAGACGGTGCACATTACCTACCTAGACCTGGCCAAAGCCTTTAATACTCAGGTATAATAATTAAACTCTCTCAACTAGACATCAATCCATATGTTACCAGACGAGTTGCAAACTGGCTCACTGATAGAACCCATCTAGTCAAAATAGGGGAAGCCACCTCAAGTAGTAGACCCATAATGAGTGGAATACCCCAGGGATCTGTATTTGGGCTTCTGTTGTTTGGGATATACTTTTCTGAGGTGCAGGCCATAACCAGTGGGCTATGACTGACCAAGTTTGCAGATGACTGCAAGCTAGGTGCTGTCATCAATTCTCCTAGTGATGTGGATATCCTCCAAGAGGGTCTTACCCAACCAAATGACTGGTACCAGAAATATGGCCTCACACTGAATGCCAAAAAATGCATCATCATCCCCTTTGGGGAGTGACGTTCCCAAAAATTATCACATTAATAACAAGGTCCTAAGCACGCAATCAGTTATGAGGGACTTGGGCAACCAGGTTGATAGAAAACTGACTTTTGATCACCATATTGCCTCCATTGTATGGAAAGCTTTCTACATGGCCTACCTCATTAGTAAGGGTATCTCATCCAGGGATAAGGAGGACATAACATCCCTGTATTCCTCCCTTATAAGACCCATTATTGAGTACAATGTCCCTTTCAGCATGTACCTCACAAAACACATGCAGCAGCTGGAGAGACCACAGAGGTTCCTCACCAGGAAAATCCAGGGCCTCCAACATGTACCGTACACAGATAGGCTAAAAGCCTTGTCCCTCTACTCAGTCTCATACAAACTCCTCAGAGGTGACCTCTGTCTGGCATTAAAAGCAATCTCAGACCCCACCCTGATGGGACTGCTGCACATCTGCAAGTCAAGCTCCACTGGAGTAACCCACACACGCAACCTCAACATGGGCTGTGACATCAATAGGACTTATTGGCAGGATGATTTGTGTCCCAGAGACTCCTCCTCCTTGTGTGGAATAGACTCCCTCTCCATGCCAAGCAGAGAACCTCATTAATAATTTTTAAGCGCAACCTGGATAACTGGATGGGGAACAGAAAATACACCCCTGGGATTCCACCTTTGTCCCTGATGGACAGGGGCATCGGGTGCTGACTTATCAGAACATGGGCTAAATTCTTGGCTAGGCTTGTAAGGGCCTCAGGACCAATAGCTTAGTAACTTCCTATGATCCTATAATAGTAATACTAATAATGATACAAATAATAATAATAATAATAATAATAATAATAATATTCTCACACTGAAGTCAAACAGATATTGAACAGGATTCATTAACAGCTGCGCTAAGTGTAGCAATCGCAGTGCCATCGACACAATAGCATGCTATTTGGTATTCATTAAGCAGTTCTACATGATGTTTAGAACTGCCAAATGATGGGAAATGGCAGAATATGCTGATGACACCATAAATAGCTAAAGTACATGCTAATTAACCAATCCAATATGGTGGAGCTATTCAGGAAGCTATAAAGCAATTGTGTACACTTGGTGTAGGCTTTTACCTTGAACATCAAATCATTTTGGAATACAGACATGATTATACTTAAAAAAAAAAAAACATGTTGGCGGTTGATGCTGCTATTACTATGCTACATGTGCAAAAGGCTTTAAATCAGGGTGCTACTGCTGCCAGATGTTGGACAAGAAGTAGAAGGGTATTTAGACCCCATTTAACTTGTCATTGTCATAGACTACATGAAACAGAAACTGTTGACAAGTACAGGGTGGACAGGGAAACACTAGAAGAAATATGCAACCTCTTCTGCCCCCCACAGTCCTCAGAGAAATCATTGAAAACCAACCCATCTCAATGGAAACAAAGGAATGTGTAGCATTAAGTATACTAGCTACTGGTACTTTCCAGAGACCCACAGGATATATATTAGCAGTGTCACTGTCATTAGACTCTGGAATATTACATAGGTTCATAGAAAGTTACGAGGCTAGTGGCCCTAGAGCCCTTACAAGCCTAGCTATTTTAATCCCTAGTTGCCCCAATTTTCCTTGGTTAGAGAGACATAATTCACAGGGTGAGTCTATGATCAACACTGACTACCCCTGTAAATGAGGGACATGAATGCCACCCCTGGGGTGAATTTGCTGTCTCCCACCCATTTGTCTAAGTGGTGCTTGAATAGGGTCAGCGAGGAGCTCTGCTTCACATGAATTGGAAGTTTATTCCAGAGGACTGGCAATCTCTGGGAGATATAGCTCTCTCTCCAGCATGTTCTGTTTATGTTATAGGCTAGGCTAATATCCCTAGAGTGAGTGACTCGTGCCATTTGACTTCCAGATGTGCAGCAGTTCCATCAGGACAGGGTCAGAGATTGCCCTGTAGGCCAGGCACAAGTCACCTCTCAGCAGCCTATAAGATACAGAGTAAAGTGACAGGGCCTTAAGCCTATTCATG
The DNA here is from genome assembly GCF_019279795.1 of Protopterus annectens. Classification (NCBI taxonomy): domain Eukaryota; kingdom Metazoa; phylum Chordata; order Ceratodontiformes; family Protopteridae; genus Protopterus; species Protopterus annectens. Next base: position 447,388,067 of record NC_056748.1, on the reverse strand, counting down.
TAGGCCATGGTTTCCAGGCCCTGTATTTTCTTGGTGAGGAACCTCTGTGGTCTCTCCAGCTGCTGCAGGTGTCTGGTGAGGTACATGCAAAAGGGAGCATTGTATTCTATCTGATGAGGGTCATGCACAGTGGAGAAATAACACCCTTATTCCTGGATATGATGTCCTTACTTATGAGATGCACAATATAGAAGGCTTTCCTTACTACTGTAGAAACTTGGTGGTTGAAGTTCAGATTGCTATCAACCTGTGTTCCCAAATCTTGCACCACTGGGTTTGAAATTAGTGAAGGGCTGTCAATACTGTAATTAGCAGGGAATTCTGCTTTGCCAGAGGGGATAATAATGCACTTTTTGTGTTTTGTACCAGTCATTTGTCTGTGTTAGCCCCTCCTGTAATATGTTAACAAATTTGCAGGACTTAATGATTGCACCCAGTTTGCAATCATCAGTTTACTTGGTAAGGCAAAGGCCATCAACTTTAGCCTGAACTTCCAAGAAATAGATTCCAAACAGTAAATGGCCCAGTACAGATCCTTGTGATATGCCACTACTGGTAGAGGTAGAATCACCAACTTTGACAGTATGTGTTCTGTCAGTGAGCCAGTTGGCTGCCCATCTAATGTCATAAGGGTTGATCCCCAGCTGGGAGAGTTTCTCAACGACACTTGAGTGCGGGATTGTGTCAAAAGCCTTGGCTAGTTCAAGATATGTGGTATGCACTGTCTTACCTTCATCCAGGGCTTTGGTGACTTTCTCAAAGAAGTCTACTGGCTTTAATAAGCATGATCTATCCTTAACAAAGTCAAGCTGGGTTAAGTCTAGGGTTTGAAGGTCACCTATGTCCTTATTGATAAGGTCCATGATGACTCTTCCCATGGCCTTGCAGATAAGGCTGCTTAGACTTATGGGTCTATAGTTCCCAGGTCCGGCTGATGTGCAAAGGGATTACTGCTGCTGTTCTCCACTCTGCTGGGACAAAGCCAATTCTCAGGCTATGGTTAAAGAAAATGCCAAGTGGGTCCACTAGGTCCTGTTTTAAATTGCTTAGTAAGCAATCTGGGATATTAGCTGGTCCCATTGAGGCTGTATTTTTGGCCTTGGAGAGCAGATATGACCTGATCTCTAGATATGCTAGGCAGAGGATTGGTGTCAGGTATGCTTTCGGGTGTGGCTGGTGGTGTCAAGGGGTGAAATTTGCACCAAATTTGTCATCAAGCTTCGTTTTTTAAATGCAAAGCTAATACACGCAAGGGAGCATATCCATTTCCCATGAACATCACAGGAGAGAGCAAGAACCATGCAGGAATGTTATGCAATATCATGTTTCTGACATTTTGGGGGCCATAGATTGCAGACTCATAGAAATAAAAGCCCCACCTGGGGAACACGGAAGGAGGTACATCAACAGAAAAGGTTTCTACTCTGTCAACTATCAGATTGACTGTAATACCTAAGGGATCACCTACAGTGTCTGTGCAGGTAACACAGGCAGTTTCCACTACTCACACATATGGCAGACTTGTGAGCTACTGTATGCACCAGGTTTGCTAGGGGTGATATTCCTCAAGGGCATCTTATGGGGGGTACAGGTTATGCACTGGAGCCCTGGCTCATGACACCCACAAGAAACCCACACATCCCACCTGAGCAAGGATACAATAAGTCCCATGCTCAAACTACGAATATCATAAAATGTGTATTTGGTTTGCTTAAATCAGGGTTCCAGTGCCTTGACAAGTCAGGAGGTGCACTGTAGTATGACCCATGTTCCTGTGCTGTAATACTTACTGTCTGTGCCATGTTACACAACATCATTCTCAGGAAACAGCTTCAACAAGGACAGCAAAGAGCAGGACCACAGACAGGGCCATCAGCAGCAGTAACAGCAGGTACAGATGAGGAGACCTACATAGAACCACCATCTGCAGATGGTGCTGGGAGATGGAGGTATGGCCATTATGCCCTGGCTCTGACTAAGAGGCAAAGGCTAGTACACATAATCAAGCTCAAAGTCCGAGATCCCACACATATACACATGGGAAAACGGATATCTGTCAGACTCACAACCTTTACTTAACCATGTAATTTCTGTGTTCTGATAGCTTCAGGCAGGGACAACTCCCTCCCCCCAAGCACACAACTGTTACCTGCAGTAATGACAAGGGTAAATGTGGAACCTGTAAAAAAATATGTATATTTGTAACTGATTACTCTCCTAAAGAAATATGTATATGCCTCTAAGCAGAACCTTTTGTCTGCTGTGTACAGATATTTCAGTAATGCCTCCTCTGTAAGATGTTTGCAACAGAATATGTACATGTTAGAAGCAATAGTTTGCATCAAGCATTTCGACTGACCACCATCCATAAAACATGGAGCAAGTCAATTATACCCTCATTTGCACAACTATACCCAGAAGCAAGACTGAAGTACCTAATGGTTCCAATGCTGTAATGGCAATACTAAATGAAATCCGATGCTGTACAACAACATAGCAGTAAGCTATTCATAAATTAGTAGGAACAAGAAATCAACAACTTTAGCTATGCAATACAGATTGATAAATCCAATCTCATGAATAAGCAAGCATTAGCTATCCACTATGTGTGTCAGACTTGTATGCAATCCTAAGTCACAAAGACATGTGCAAAGGATAGGGCACAGCCATCATCATTTGCACAGGGTGGAGTCGTGGTGTAGGACAGCAAGGCTGACACCAAAGAAGTGAGTGTGTGCAAGTAAGAAACACACATATGTCTCAGAATATACAGTGCTTGTGGGCCAGTAACAACAGATGTACAGCACTCAGCAGTACTGTTCAGATAGTTTACATGTGTGTAAAGTAGTACGACCAAGTGATTTTTTTTCTATGTCTGTATGTCTGCTTGAACACAATCAAGCACCTTGCTAGAATTATGTCATGGCTTCTTGGACAGACTTGTCAGATGTCAGTATGTGTGTTGCACCCAAGATTCTTATGCATCTCTTTGATATCTGTTCGGGCATGTGTTCTAAAAGGACATGATGCAAATGCTTCTTAGGTCATTCCTTGCCAATATGCATTACCCATTCACAAGATAAGTATGCTATGTATTGCATGTTATCCTCTAGACATGTGTTTAATACTGTCATTGTTTCTGTCATGCTATGTGGCTTACTGGCAGATGTGTGATTCCATAAACGTGTCCTACTGTATGGAATGCAGGGTGACCATCTGAAGATGTGATTGATCCTCTGTTACAACACTTGACCAATCACATCTGAATATGTGATTGGTTACAAATCTTTTAACTATGTTGCTGCTGTTGAATTGCTGTTCTGTTACTCCCTGTGCGTGTATGTGAGCATGCCCAGAATTAATATGTCAAAAATGTTTTCAAATTGGCAATGGTAAAACTGGACCCTTTTCATGTCACCCACTCAGTTTTGACATTGATCACTTATGTATGTGGTTTGTTGTTAGATTGACATGTATCATTTACATAAACATATAACACTTGCATGTCTATTACATGTTCTTGGGTGATGAAACCCTTTCCTATTGGTGCCACTGTCATGTCTTTCCATAAATATGTCAATTTCTGAGATACATGACATTACAGCTGTAAGGTCCTTTTGTACTGTTAGTTTCCATACGTCATTTCCCTGTATATGCATCCTTATGTGGTTTGACTGCATTCTGTGCACATTCATCCCATAATGCGTCTTTCATCCTTGCCAACTGTCATCTCAAGTCAGCCATTTCATTAACATGTATATAACATCTACATTCCCCTTTGTTGTAATGCAGCTTTATGTCCCTATCTACATCTTTTATCAGCATGTCCATTATTATTTATGTGGGAACCTGTGGGATTGACATTCACAGTAATTATCATTACATCAGCCTTGCATGTTTTATGTTCAAGATGCTTCTTAAACACTTTCATCACAATTGTCTGCAGACTATGAATACACTTTAAACATTTCCCCTCTACAATATTACTAGCTTACTGTATCACATTTTTGTGCAATAACTCCCCCATTTCACTTCCCTTCATTCTTTATTGTTTCCCTGTACTTGTCATTAATATGTGTAGTCTACAGCAAATGCTCATATTAGACCACTGCCTATGTATGATCCATTTTGCTTACATTGTGTGCTGATGCTTGCAAGCAACCTATCCATGGCTAAAAATGCTATTACTGCCCATGGAAAGGTTCTTGCATCCATGTAGGTGTAATAAGAAGCATGCATATTCAATTAGCACTGCTGTTCATCACTCTAACGTACTTGCATCTTGTAGGTGCCATCCTTATAAAGCAAAAAAAAAATCTGACATCCAAAAACCACCTTGTTAATGACTTCAATCCCATGAAAGGACCACACAAACCATAGCCCCCATTACCCTCCATTTGCCAAACCCCACCCCTTGCAATTAACTTACTTTGACAGTGCCAATATCCGCTAATATTCACACCATCAAGCCTACCATAAACCTTCCAGCATATGTACCACCACTCAAGATTTAGAAAATTAACATATCCCTAACACTCCTACAACTGTAGCAATCACAGGTAAATCCTTGTTACCCAAGAAAAATGCCCCACCTTGCTCACATGCCTAAACCAAATAACTCAAAAATCCATCCCACCAATCTGCTATCCCCTGACAATCGCATCACAGTTTGACCCAACTCGCAACACCCCCACCATATCCTTTACTTATAAAACTGCCCGAGATTCCTGTAACACGCATCTAATTCTTCTAACCTAACATGCCTCAGACAGCAGCGCCAACAACCCATACCACTGCCATATTAACCAAGTGAAAATGGACCCAAATCCCCCCAACTTCTCCTGCTAAAAATATGATGCCTACTAAATTGGAACCAATGTCAAAGTCCCACATCCCTCCTTCAGTTGTCCTACCCTGCTGACAGACCAACCACAAACCAGTCCCCGCAAAAACGTAGCCCAACCTGATCCTCCTGCCACATTGGTAACCAGTGCAAATTCCCTTGAATAATCCAATCCAGCTACCAAAAACTCATCATCTTTAATCCACCGATTATTCTTGGATTTTCCCTTTAAAGCTTTCCTTTCAATGTGTCACTTTCACATCCAGAAACAAAACAAACCCTAAACATCTGTTAGGAAAACAAATAAACATGCCCTGCTTAATTGTTACAACTTCGGCCTAACCCTGAAATAGCATTTTCCTATCCCCCAACAACTGCATAAATGCAATGTTCCCACAAACCCTACCTTCTGTTATGTTGCACATATAAGACATCACCTCCTATCAGCCCAAAGAAAAGCATATCAGGCAAAGTAACTAACCTACCCATTCCTACCCCACCATAACTTCACAAGCATTATCTTCCTTTGCAAGAGACAAATAGTTGTACAAATTGACCCCCACACTCCTTGATTCAATAAAGGTCCATAAGGAAACCCCATCTATTACCTACGTAACAAAATCAGGCTGCTGTGAATACCCAACATGCCTTTCCCATCTATCACCTGTACATCCCTATACCTACCCACACACTTTGCTTGTACAAACTACATGCCACCCTCAAACATAAATGCTACCCCTTGTAGCTAAGTGATATTGACAAGGGAAAGGCCATGTCCTACTGCAAACAAGCCTCCATGCTCTACATGAAAACTTTACCTCAAGGGAAATTAACACCCCAAGGTCTCCTCACCTGAAAAGGACTAAACCCAACCTCAGTCATTAGGACAGTACCCCATCTGTGGACAGACCACAAAATCCTCATTATTAAACCTAAACACCTGGTTCACTGATCTCCTGACATATGTCATCCTTACAAGTCCCCACAGTACTCACATGCTGCACCTCTCTCACTCCAAAATGAAGAGGTAAAACTGTAACAATACCTGGGAGTACAATCCATGCAGCTTCATCTATCAAAACTACTTTGCAGCAACATCCATCACCTGATGAGACCACATCCTTCAAACCACCAGCTGATACAACCTCTATACTGACACCATCTGCGACTGCATTGTGTTAACACTCCAAATGCTGAAAGACCCATCATAGCACCACCATCTGCAAAGAAAAATGAGATGTAAATCATCTGAAATACAAATACACTATGACACAACCTGGCCCTCCTCTAGATGCCCTCAAGAAACCCACCTTTCCTTGCCACATCCAAGGTCCTATTACTACTTAGAGAAAAAAAAATTCTCACTCCTGTAAGACTGCATATTACCTCATTCTCAGGGAAGGACTAGTGTACATATGAACTGCAGTATAGAGATACACATATGAGAGTGTGTACTCATCGTGCCTGCTTACCTCCGCACTGCACGGCTGGGCCATAACTGTGCCACTGAATTCCAAAACGGCAAGAAATAATGGCCAGCATTCTTCTACTTCCCCAACTCATGGCCAGCTTCACTATAAATAACTCAATCCAATGAACACACTCTCCCTGGCAGTCAAACCCACGAAACACCCTCTCAAAACCCCCACTAATTTTGCCAGTGGCTTCTGCGCAGGAAGAAATAAGTTTCATATGTAATCCTCCCTGCCCCCTCCCCCTCCATCAGTACTAGTGCTATGAGCATGCGTGACCAACAGCCAACATTCATTGGCACCACAAAGCCCACGAATGCTCATACATACCAATGCACCCTGAAATTGTTAAGCCCAACATATAGCCATGCTGGGAACATCCAAATAATTAGAAGCATACCTTCCAACTTCTCAACACATAATTCTGGACACAGCCAATTACTTTCACAAATTTACAATGCTGACATTACAAACAGACTTTGAACGAGCATGAATCTCCTGAAGAGTGCAAAATCTGAAACTCAGATGCCTGCTATTTCTCCCAATCCATTCATAAAGCTTGCCACCAGCTTGCCATAAAACCACCAATGCTACCAAAACTACCGTGCAGACTGAAATTGCAGTATTTATAGCTCCACCCCCATCGTACTGCATCATGATCAGGACACAACTGCTACATATTTTATATCATGAATATTCCCAATAACTTGCAATTGCTGTACACCAAAAACTATTCTGTTTGCCTATTTCATTTATTCATATAAGCCCAAGCATATCTGCCCCAGGCAACTGTCCACAAACATGTGCTCCTCCTTCTGAGACCCCTCCCATTCAACCTTGAATCCTTCTCCAGTCCCAACACCTCATACAGTATTGTCACCAATTAGAGACTTAGTTATATTTTATTGATTTAAATAACTTTCATTTTAACATGGATTGGAAAGGCACTTCCCTCATGATGAGATACACTGTCATTATACCTTTCCACAGTAGGTGGAATACAAAAGTTCCAGTGACTGCTAGTCATCTACCATAGTTGATAGCAACCAGTAAAATTAAACACATAAATAAATAAATCATTAAGTAAAACGTTGCAATGTAGCCCAACACACCCCAAAACTAAACAATAATGAGATCTTGTGATTCGATGAGACTAAACTGCAAGCCCATACCTGATAATCATTTCTCTTCAAGCACATTAAATAAAACAATATCAGCAATAAAAGTCGTTCTTTGACTAATGTCCAGCAAATGCCAAAGCCAGACACAATTTGCTCTTTCTACACCACCTATCTGACATTAAACAAAAAAGTGTAAGTTTTTAAGTGAACGTATATAACGGCACAGATGTAATACCAGTATACATATGGCTAAAGAACATGTAATGCAACCAGTGATGAACAAAGTAAATATCGACCCATCCTGGATACACTTACAGGTGTGAATATTATGTGCATTTACTGACAAATTAGCACAGTGAAGATTCTGCCAAACTGAGCAACAGTTATTTTCTGCACTGCTTTAACTATGCTGTTTTTATCTCACAGTATATTAATCCAAGGGGAAATAATTACCAGCAATTTAATCATGATGGTTATTATAATCTATTTGAAGATCACAGTAATTAAAATCCACTTGAAAATAGTTGCAAATAATGTAGTCGCAAAAGAACAAAATGACACAGTGTACACCAGAATCAACCCCACTTTCCGCACACCACCAATACTTACATCCAAATCAGCTGTAATGCACTATTCACGACCACTTCCTTGAACTTGTCAGGACCTACCAGCTCCACAAATAGCTTCTAAACATGACTAACATTGCATGGTTCTGTTAAACTGCACCGTTGAGAGGTATGCCTACAGAAAAAGACACGGACTGATTATTAATACTTATATTTGAAAGCATCTTTTTTTTTTTGGGGGGGGGGGATTTTTCCCTGATCCTGTTGGGTTTTATCCTCTTTGCTGAGAGCCAGAAGAGCAAGCCAGTCCACATCTACACACCAACTTTAAATTGACATGCATACTTCACTACTCACACCCGGAAATGCACCCACTGAAAGATAGACTGCCAGCGGCCAACCAGTATGCTGCCTAACCAAAGCCCTCGAAGGATGCTAACTAGGAAGACTCCAGGAAAGCCCACAAAACAATACCACATGAAATCTCTCCCAAAACTACCCAACAGAGACCCAAGCCCAAGTCAATAATACCAACTAAAAATACATTCATCCATAACCAAATCTGAGAGCTCTATACTAGCTCCATCCCAGAGGCATGCACACCAATGGACCCGATATAGCAGCCAAGGCAAATGACCCTAACCTACACCAAGCACTCTTCAAAAATTAGTTTCCCATTGCCAGCAAAGCCACAACACTGCACCTCACATGGGAACCACTGTACCATATGAAAACCAGCATTACTATAGCCCCCAAACTCTCAATAGAACATCTATGGACGCTCTCCAGAAAAGGATCAATGAAATGGTGTGGATCCATCCAATTAAGGTGTTTTAAATGTTGTTCTTATAAACTTAGAAAGTTGCTAAAATAACAAATTTTGCATTAGTAACACAGATGTCTTTCCAAGCTGTCAAGAACAAGTTATAGTAATCTCCACCGAGATATCTCAGGTTCATCCCCGACATGAAACGACTGCCACTGACACACACTCACAAGAACGACACACCGAGCACTATAAAGTTAACATCAGAACAGATGGAAAATGTCAATCTGCTCATAGCAGCTTGATGAGTACAGTAAAACACCTTGCTCAGTGATTAACTGACTAAAGAATGCTTTCAGTTATTATGCAGGCAATGGAATTGCAAAGGATACCACTGAGATAACATTTTCTTCCAGCATTCACAGGAAGAAAAAATAAATAAATAAATAAATAAATAAATAAATAAACAACCATAGCACCCATAACCATTCCTGACTAGAAGTAGTCCAAGGCCTACATGCACCATAATACCTACAGGTCTTCATGGACATAATGCCTGCAGTAGCAAGTTCACGCCAAAATGTGACTCCTTACCCAGTTACATTTTCATAAACCCCTTAAGCCCCTTCCTACCCTTACCTTATTTCCTCCCAATCCACCCTCATTCCCATTTTAACCCTTACCTCCCCCCTATCCTCTTAACTCCCATTAATATATTTATCTAAACCCCCCCCCCCCCATTGACGATGTCCCTGGACAAATTGGTTTGTTATCAAACCTCATTTATCCAGAGGTGAGATGAATTTGACAATTACAGACCCAGGCAGGATTCATTCCTTGGCTGGGAGGTTAGTGAGAGATTTCTGAGCTCTTTCTATACCAAACAGTAGCTCTCCTAAAGATTTAACACTTTTAGAATCCAGCTGGTAAGGAAATAAATAATATTTTCTCCATTTTCACTGGCACACCAAATACTCTTATTATTACTTCTGTACTGGTCATCCACCTTATCCAATAGCCAGTTATTTTGTTTTAGCAAAACTTCACAGTGATTTTGTTGCTCCCCCTGTCTCCCTTCAGTGTCATTTAAACTTGGTTCTATATTGTCTTCATTTAATTTCTCCAAAATGCTTGTTTACAAATGTATGCTTTTCAGTTGATAAGACACTGTAGTCATTGGGTGTAGCAGTTTCAATAAGCTAGTGTTATTTCTGTCTTTTTCTCTTGAACTGCAATATTCAGTCTGTTTGCTTCTACCTTCTTAGCTGCTGCTATGAGGTGACCCCACGTTTACTACTTTGTTGCATTTGATGTTTCCAGGGCCTTTCAGCAACCTCTAGATTATAACATTTACACAGTCTCCAGTGTAACAACCTTGCTACACTGTTATGTCTTCAGCCATAAGTTTATCACAATTTATTTATTTGTTTGTTTGTTTGTTTGTTTATTTATTATTATTTTACATTTGTTCACCTGGTTTGTCTGACTGAGCTGATAGCCCTTTTTCAGCAGAGGCCTGGGGAGAAAGAGCTCCAGTTTTACAATACAAGTATACTTACTTCTTCTTTCGGCTTTTTCCCGGTTAGAGGTCGCCACAGAGGATCACCTGTCCGCTCATGATTGGCAGTGGAGTTTTACAGTGTCGAGTTGCCAGTCCGGTGCCCAACCTTCCACAGAAGGCACACACATGCACACACTCAAACTTAGGGACAATTTAGAGTGTCCAATCCACCTACAGCATGTCGTTGGGATGTGGGAGGATACCGAAGCACCAGGAGGAAATCCACGTGACCACAGGGAGGATATGCAGACTCTGCACAGAAGGCACCCCAGCCGAGAATCGAACCAGAGAACCTCTTGCTGTGAGGTGGCAATGCTAACCGCTGCACCAAAGCAAAAATCTTATGATCTTCACAGATATACATTGTAAGTACAACAGAGGTTGTGAAACAATAATAATAACATTTTGACAATAGAGTAATAATGCAGGGGTGGGATACACAATTAGAATAGCTTACAAAAATGAACAAAAATTAAAAGTCAACTAGAGAGAAACAGCAGCTAAATAGAAGTTGAGCATTGCAGAGGACAGGCAGTGAACAGCTTTTAGAATAGGAAGGTAGATTATGGAGGGTGACTGAAAAGACATAACCACTGACTTTTCAAATATTTTTTAGTTGCTGTTTTGAATTGATTGAGTTGTTTGAGTGACCTAATTGCCAATGGCAATTTATTCCAGGAAATGGTAGGATAGTAGCTATAGAGGTTACAGACAGTTTTAGTCTTGGGGTTATAGATTTACAGTAGGTCCTGGTCTGAGCTATGGAGAGACCTGGTGGGGGAATATAGAGAGATGAGAGAAGATAGATTAGTACAGTAAGATGACTGGTATAGGACAGAGTGAATACTCTGCAGCTGAGAGAGAAGAAGCTGATGAGGTAATTCCAGACAGTTTAAGCATTTTAGAGAGAGACAATGATGAGAGTTATAGGTTTGGTGTGCAGCAAATCTGGCCAGCGTGTTATAGGTTGATTCTAGTTTAGCTAGAAGTGAAGAGTTGAGATTTGTTAGAATGTGTGAGCTGTAAAATAGGCTAGGTAGGAGGTAAGCATCCAAGAGGGTTACTTTAGTTTTGTTCTCCACTTGGGCAGAATAGATAAACTCTTCCAGCTAGGCGTGAACCCGTATGTTACCAGATGGGTAGCTAACTGGCTCACTGTTAGAACCCACTCAGTCAAAATAGGGGAAGCCACTTCTAGCAACAGTCCCATAACAAGTGGCATACCCCAAGGATCAGTATTGGGGCCTCTACTGTCTGCAATATACTTTTTTTGAGGCACAAGCCAAAACCAGTGGTCTATGGCTGGTCAAGTTTGCAGATGACTGCAAGCTGGGCACTGTCATAAATTCCCCTAGTGATGTCAATATCCTCCAAGAGGGCCTTAACCGAACTAATGACTGGTGACAGAAGCATGGCATCAAACTGAATGCCAAGAAATGCATCATTATTGCCTTTGGAAAATGGTGTCCCCACTAATTATCACATTAATAACAACATACTAAGCATGCAATTGGTTGTGAGGGACTTGGGCACCCAGGTTGATAGCAACCTGACTTTTGACCACCATGTTTCCTCCTTTGTACGGAAGGCTTTCTACATGGCCCACCTCTTAAGTAAGGGTATTTCATCCAGGAACAAGGAGGTCATAACATCCCTGTACTCCTCCCTTATCAGACTCATTATCGAGTATAGTGCCCCCTTTGGCATGTACCTTGCCAAGCAGAGCAGCAGCTGGAGAGACAACAGAGGCTCCTGACCTGGGAAATCTAGGGTCTCAAATGCCTATCCTATACAGATAGGCTAAAAGCCCTGTTGCTCTACTCAGTCTCTTACAAACTGCTCAGAGGTGACCTGTGCCTGGCATACACAGCCATCTCAGACTCAGCATTGATGGAGTTGCTGCATATCTTTAAGTCAAACTCCACTCACGCATATTGGTAAGTCAAAATCCACTCATGCAACCTGCACGCAAGGTCTCAATCTGGTCTGTGACATTAATAGAACTTGTTGGTGGGATAGATTTGTGTCCTAGTGACTCCCCCATCTGTGGAATAGACTTTCTCTCCATGTCAAGCAGAGTATCTCAGTAGCCCTCTTTAAGAGGAACATGGATGACTGGATGGGAAACAGAAAATATACTCCAGGGATTCCACCTGTGTCCCTGCAGGACAGAGAAAACAGGTGCTGACTTTGTGGGAACATAGGTGAAATTCTCTGCTAGGCTTATAAGGGCCTCCAGGGCAGTAGCCTAGTATCATCCTATGAACCTATGAACCTATGTTAGTACGGAACATTTTATTTCCGTATAGGAGTCCAAGTTTTTGGTGAGTCTTCCTAATACAGTTAGAACATTTTATTTCTGTATAGGAGTCCAAGTTTTTGGTGAGTCTTCCTAATACAGTTACTTACATGCAAGTCAAATTTAAGTAGATCGTCGATAATGACACCCAGAAGTTTCTGCTAGCTTCCACCTTGATAGGAGTGTTATTGAGAGATTGTATAGAGAAAGTTGGTTTAAGATGGTTAAAGTCTTTTTGAAGAAATAGTAAGAACTTTGTTTTTTTTGGGTTTAGAATAAGCTGGTTGTTAGAGATCCAGGTTTCTACTGAGTTAAAAGAAGTCTGAGTAGCTGAGATAAGATTAGAGGGAGTGTCAGCAATGTTGATGACAGAGGGCAGGAAGTATAAGGAAGATTAGTAAAGATATTGAAAAGTAATAGTCCAAGAATCGATCCTTGGGAGATACACATTCTAACTCGAAGCGGAGAGAAAAGAGCAGAGAGCGATCTCACTGATTGAAGTCGGTCTGTGAGACAGCTAGAAAACCAGTTGACAGTAGAAGTGGAGAAGTTAAGCTTGGCCAGTTTGTTTAGTAGAAGAGGGTGAGTGACTATATCAAAAGGTTTGGGTAGGTCAAGGAATAAGAAAGAGACAAGCTTTTTATTGTCTCTGGCCAGGGAATAGTGTTAATGAAGGATAAGAGGGCAGTAGTGGTGCTATGTTTTGGGCGAAAGCTATGTTGTGTAGGTGTGAGCAGGTTTTCCTGTAGTAGGTATTGCATGACTTCATTATGAATGCATTTTTCTAATACTTTTGAGAGTGGTGAGAGAATAACAATAGGTCTAAAATTGGTGATTTCAGTGGAGTTACCTCCTTTATGTATAGGCAGAGTGTAGGATTCTTTTCAGATAGAGGGGACAAGATTCTGAGATGGAATAGTTTATTAAAGTAGCTACAGGGATAGCTAGAGAGTCAGCTGCTACCTGAAGAAAATAAGGAGGAATATTGTCAGCTGATGTAGAACAGGGTTTTAGTTTGCAGAGCAGAGATTTAATATAGCTAGTAGGTACAGAATGTAGGTAAAAAGTATTAGAAGCATTTAGGACAGTAGAAGATTCAGGGTAATTAGTAGTGTTGGTTATGGAGGGAACAGAGTTTATCATCTCTGAGATGGAATTAGTGAAGTAGGACTTGAAGATGTTAGCTGTTTCTTCTGGTGTCTTGATAGGGCAGGGGTTAGGGGATGAAGGGTTACCAGGATGCAATATTTGATTGATTGAGTTCCAAAATTTGGGGATTAGATCTTTGTGCTGTAAACCAATTTATGTTAACATCCCCAAGAGGATAATTTCATTAGGAAAGTGTTGGGAGAAGTAGGAGAGAATATTTTCCAGTAGGGGAATGTTGTCCCCTAGAGGAATATAGATAGCTGCTATGGTAATAGTGGTGTAATTGTAAGATTTAAAGTTTGCTGATAGAATTTCAGCTGATGGGAAGGATGGAATAGGTTTGTCAAGACAAGTAAGAGTGAGGTGGTTAGCATAGACAATGGCTACTCCATCCCTCTTTGTTCTTTTGGCAGTCTAGTCTAAGTATGTTGTATCCAGAAGGGAGAATATCTCTATCAGGGTTTTGTGGTTTCAGCCAAGTTTCTGCAAGGGTGATAATATCTGGGAGTGATTAGCTATCCAGGCATGATATTTGCTGACTTTGTTTAACACACTTCTAGTATTCATTGAGTAGGGTGACCTAGGTTTGGAGAGGTAGTGCTATTGGCAGGGGAGGAAGGATTAGGACCTGGGTTTGGATGAATGTCTCCTGATAGTAGTATAGTTTTATTAAATAATTGAGTGTTGTAGATAGATGGATAATAGAAGAGGAACTTGACTTTACTTTTAGTAACATTTGTGGGTAAATGAGACATTTTGATTTTAGGAAGGAGAGTATTCAGTGGAAAGATGGATGAATAAATAGTAAAATATCCCAGTGGATGTGAGAAGAAGTTAGCATGAGTGTTGGTAGGATCTAACTATACAGGTCATAGTTGTGTATGGTAGGAGGTAAGAAAGTAAAGAAGAAGTAAGGAAGAGCAGTAGAGAAAAGTTTGGGTCAAGAAAGTCATGCTTGGAGGAGAGTCAGTAATAGTGCAAAGGGGAGATTGTACTAGATATGTAAGAGTGGAGAGTTTAAAACCTATGAGAAAGAAAAAAGACAGTTTTCAAAGGTCACTAGTAGGAGTGGTGGTGTATGTGGGAAGCTGTGGTAGCTGGCTGGGGAGTCAAGTTATTATATGTGTAGGAGTGGAACAAGCCTGGATTGGCCTGGGAACAGGAAGGGGAGGGTGTGGGGCAAGTATGAAGGGCTTGGTATAAAGGAAATGAGCTGTGGGTGGGTAGGGGAGCAGACTGAGCCTGAGTGTAGTGAGGGTGAACAGAGTGAGGCTACACCAAGGTTGTAAGGTCTCCCAGGAAAACAATCATTGAGCAGGAGGCTCTATGGAGAGCAGGTACAAACACATAGATAAAGAGAGAAAGAAACAGAAACCAGTTACAGTGAAGAAATTTTGTAGACTTCAGAGAGTAAATATTACAGAGGGATAAAAGGGGGTGGGTGCTGGTTCTGCTGGTTAGGTAGTGGCAGAGTAGTACAGTTACAGAGTAGAGACCAACAGTTAGCAGTGAGAATAAGGGAAAATATAGACATACAGTGAATTGTAGGCTGTATTTACATAGATTATTGTAGACTTCAAGGTATTCAGTGGGATTCAGATGCTGTGCAGTCCGTGATGATTAGGATGTGGCTTTGCTTGATTAAAAGTTGCTACGAGATAGATGCAGGCAGCAGATCCTTCCTTTGCATCAAGATGCATACCTATTTCTTCTGTACTGCAAAACTACATATTTTTTTATCTCCTGCCTTGTCTGTGGATTTTGTGAACCATCTGGTACATAGTTCACTGTCCTGAGCTGCCAATATTAACCATTCATTGCTGAGTTTAAATTTACTTCACCTGAGTCACTCGTATCAACTCTTGATAAGCATGTGTTTTTCCATAGCAACATTTAATGTTTTGGAATAATTCGGAGCTTTTCTCCACAGGCCTCTGCTGAAAATGGGCTTCTACCCAGTCAGATTTTCCTGGTAATCAAATGTCAATAAATAAATAAACTCTTTCCCCAACTGTCTATATGACCATTCTGTTGTTGGATTATAGTTTTTTAGAAGTTCAAACTGTTTTTTTCTATTCTCTTGTATATAATCCGTACCTCCCAACTGTACCAAATTTCTCGGTTTTTACCAAGTTTTGGGGTCCAAATAATGGGGTGTCACGATTCCTGAGTGGCACCCCTTCATTTCGGATTTTTTCCTGCTTTTGTTTTATTTTTTTTTTTCTTTCACTTTATGAGCTGACGTCATCCCATGCATGATGATGTCAGCCCCGTCAGCCTGTCAGAATTGAGCTCAGGGCTCACATGCACACATTTTCAGCTGGTTAACTTTCTGTTTAAATGGAGTTCAAGCTTGAGTGGGAAGGATTGTTTGATTGCTTCTTGGGAAGGAATTGCTGCTGCAAGCATGGTCAGGAAACGACTAAGAATGGGTACTGTAGAGTTATTTTATACTTTTAGCTCGTGAACGGGCTATTTTACTAAGCTTGTATGTTCTGCAATGGAGTTTAAAGGTATTTTCTGGAGTTAGCATTTTCTTTCTGCTTGGTGAACAGAGTATTTTCATGTCTTTAGTGGTGTTAGCATTTTCCTGCAACAGAGGAGTTATTTCTGTGCTTGCTTTTTCTGCCTGGTGAATGGAATTTTGCAACAGATGAGTTATTTCTGTGCTTGCTTATGGGAGCTTAAGCGTGGGTACTCTTATCTGCAATGGAGTAAGGTAAAGCGGGTACTGCAACAGAGTTATTTAAGCAATGGAGTTTAAGGTATTTTTTGTTAGGCAGATATGTGTGTGTGTGTGTGTGTGTGTGTGTGTGTGTGTGTGTGGGTGTGTGTGGGTGTGTGTGTGTGTGTGTGTGTGTGTGTGTGTGTGTGTGTGTGTGTGTGTGTGTGTGTGTGTGTGTGTGTGTGAAAATGCCCCCAGGTGAATAGACCTGGTGGCTAGAGGCACTCAGGCTCAAACCCTGTACCTTGGTTACAAGGTAAAAAGAGCCTAAACTCCCTAGCCACCACTTATGAATTCATGCCTCTTATTTGTATTACTCATTAAATCTGTGGCTTTCAGTATTAGAAATTAATCCCTATTTTGGGGCTATATTCCCCCATTATTGGCTTTGTCCAGGTTTCTTTGTGCTAAGAGGTTGAGAGCTATGGTGAGAAGTGAGAACTGAATTCACTAAATGATAGCCATTTAAGTTTCAGTCTTCCTATCTTTCAGGAAACTGCTGATCTGACATATTGATATGTTGCTCTGATTATAGTGCACAGGGTTCTAGGTTCAAGGCTTGGCAGTGAAATTCATGGTGGTAACACGACATTTTATTCTATCAACTTCCAAAATTATACAAGCAATGTTTAAAATATGTTCCTGTGTTTTTTTTGCCTTTTGTCACCCCCCACATAAAAAAAAACTGAAACTGAAAAAGGTGCATGAACACTACTGCCATTTTATATATATATAGTGTGTGGAAGTAGACTTGTATGATGGAAATGTTCTGAACTGGGCAGTTTTGTCATTATTGGTTCATGCATTTTGTTTAATTTCCTACTGGAAAAATGTTCAAACAATAGATTTAAGATGCGCTCTGACTTAAGTCTAACAAGTGTGCTGTATTATACAAGGAATACAATTTAATAAAGTCAGGAAGGTGTATCAAAGAATGCATGCATGTTTCTTGTTTTGTGTGCAATGGTCCTTTGTGCTATAAAATTTAAAATTAAATAATCATTGTAGAAGTAAAGCAGTGTGCATGCACACTAGTGTTTATGGTTTATGGTAAATGAGGTGAAATAGCCAGGTAATGGGACACTGGAATGGCTGCAGGGGGACTCTGGAGTCTGGTGCCATATTTTAGTTGTCTGTTCTTTAGTTTGCATTTGAAAATTGGTATCCCACAATTCCTTCCGAGTCGGCGGGGTTATATTATGTATGCATATTTTACAATAATCAGCGTTCAAATTTGTACCTTTTTTTCATGGGCCTTGTCCAGATTTTTGATGTTTCTAGGTTGAGAGGTATGATATAATCTACCTTTCTATCCATATTGTCTCTTTTTAATGATAATTCTTGTATGGATGGTGGTATCTCCTGAAAATCCTTCTTTGTAGAAATGGACATTTGTCCAGCAGCTTTGGAAACTGACACTGATGTACATTATGACATGATTTTTTCAAATGCAAATTTTTGGCTAATATAATCTGATTCTTAGACAGAATACACATTTCACTTCTAGCACATATTGGATCAAATTTGGTGCTAGAATCATATCAAAAACTTTCCACTAGTGCAGAACAACTGAAATCTGTTCCATTTCAGCCATCTGCTTAGCCTCCTAACTTGATTCTGTTAAACTCAGGATGCAGCCAGAGCTCTGTTATAGGGCATAAGCCAAGACAGTAGTCACTGCATTCTATGTCTTTCATAAATATTAGTTGTGAATGATTGCAGGACAAATTGCATTAACACTATTGACTTATTTTCACATTCTTTAATCAGTATACATGGTAACACTCAATGTATTACCATAATAATCAGAATGTATGTCTGATAATAAAGGATAAATTCAAACTGGGCCTTTACATCTTCTCCAAAAAATGAATAAGTGTAAGGACAGTGTCAGGTATGATCAAACATTGTCAAATAGTTTTGCTATTGAAGAACATAACAAATATGAATTTTACTCCAATGAACTCTGTAGGGCACATACCATGGAATGCAGAAACATACCTAGTGTGACCACAAATTGCCTCCTGCAGGTACAAATTGTAGAGATATATCACCCAAGCATCATTACCAATTAAGAAGGCGGAAATTTGCAATTCAGTTTGCATATAATTAAAAAAAACATACTTGCACTAAGAGGAGGGGCTGCATTTTTAACCTTTCCTTCTGCCTCTTCCTTTGCCTTCACCTTCACTTTTTCTTTGATCTAGATGTCACTCTGTATTACATAGCTGCATCATTATTCCTTTAATAGCATTTGATCTTCTTTTTCTAGCTCCTTTAAAGTTTTAAATGTCAAGTCAATTCTCTTTCTGTCATTATTAGATCCTGTTCATTCAAATTCCCTATTCAAAATTCTGTATCTTTTCCATAGCAATTGTTGCCCTATTCCTATCCTCCTTCCCCACCTGTCCTCTCTCTAGAATGTATTGCTTCTCTCCAGTCCCCATAACATGCTTCCCAGTTCTTTCATCACGTTCTTTTTTTGTCCTGATTTTTTCCTTTTATAATATAATCTCATCCCTTTACTTAATTTACTGTCTTTCTTGCTTGCTTCGATTCAGTAGATGATGTTACTTATTACTGCATATATATAAGTAGAATAGGATCTCCCCCATCCGCTCATGCTGAAATCAGTCTATAATTTTTTGCTAGTTTCTTGCACTATGGTGAAAAGGTTCTGTCGACCAGTCCAATTACCTGGTTATTAAACTGATATGAATAAGTAAATAAATTAATCGATTATTTTCCGCTTTCCATGTATTCCTCTCTTTCTTTTTGCAGCTCTTGTGGCCTTCTGTCCTAGGGAATGACAATCAAATTCATACCAAAAGTAACACCATTATTCTTATTGCATTCACCCCTCCTAATACTGTGTTTGTATATTCCATCTCTCATTAACATCATTCTTATTGCATTTACCCTTCCTAATTCCGTGTTTGTACTTCCCATCTCTCGTTAACATCATTCTTATTGCAGTCACCCTTCCTAATTCCGTGTTTGAAGTTCCCATCTCTCGTTAACATCATTCTTATTGCATTCACCCTTCCTAATTCCATGTTTGTACTTCCCATCTCTTGTTAACGTCATTCTTATTGCATTCACCTTTCCTAATTCCGTGTTTGTACTTCCCATCTCTCGTTAACATCATTCTTATTGCAGTCACCCTTCCTAATTCCATGTTTGCACTTCCCATCTCTCGTTAACATGATTCTTATTGCAGTCACCCTTCCTAATTCCTTATTTGTACTTCCAATCTCTCATTAACATCATTCTTATTGCAGTCACCCTTCCTAATTCCGTGTTTGTACTTCCCATTTCTCGTTAACATCATTCTTATTGCAGTCACCCTTCCTAATTCCGTGTTTGCACTTCCCATCTCTCGTTAACATGCTTCTTATTGCAGTCACCCTTCCTAATTCCTTGTTTGTACTTCCCATTTCTTGTTAACATCATTCTTATTGCATTCACCCTTCCTAATTCCATGTTTGTACTTCCCATCTCTTGTTAACACCATTCTTATTGCAGTCACCCTTCCTAATTCCGTGTTTGCACTTCCCATCTCTCGTTAACATGATTCTTATTGCAGTCACCCTTCCTAATTCCTTATTTGTACTTCCTATCTCTCACTAACATCATTCTTATTGCAGTCACCCTTCCTAATTCCGTGTTTGCACTTCCCATCTCTCGTTAACATCTTTCTTATTGCAGTCACCCATCCTAATTCCATGTTTGTACTTCCTGTCTCTCACTAACATCACTCTTATTGCAGTCACCCTTCCTAATACCATGTTTGTACTTCCCATCTCTTGCTAACATCCTTCTTATTTTTCCTATAATCATTGCCATGCTTTTACTCTGCATCCTTACAACCACTGTGCCCACACGCATACATTCCTAAGTCATTAGGGAGTTTGGCCACCATTATTTTCCTCATCCTATTTGTCACTTTCAGTTTCCCACTCTCACATTACTGTTTCTTTGTTGTATTTATTCATTCATTCATACATTGATTCAGTTTGCTAACTAGACTAAAGCATTTATTAGTTTTAGTCTCAGCCCAGAATGTGAACAACAAACAAGTACAAAATATTCAATAAATGAACAAATTACACAAGATTAATCAAGGGTGAGTGTAGCATACAACAAAGTACCTAAAAGAGAGTTAATCCAGCACAAATCGGTTAATCCAACAGAAATAAACAGTATACAATATTTACAAGTGAATGAGTAGCATCTTGGGCTGAAGTTAGCTGCTGGATGATACAAAAATGGGTATATAGGTGGCAATGAAAGAAGCACTGGAACTGTAGGAGACTTTAGGTGATTGGGTAATGTCACCTGAAAAAGAGCACTTACATTCAGCTTGGAACTTGAGATGGTCTTTCAGTATTGTCCAAAATGAAGAATAAGTACAACGGTCTTTAAGGTAGAAAGGGAAATCTTCCCAGAGCTTGGGCCAATGAATGGGAAAGGAATGGCCAGAGCAATGAAGTTCTTTTTTTTTTTTTTGAGCTTGAAGAAGAGGTCCTGAGTAACTCTGCCTCCAACTATTGTAAGAAAGCGGTGTTGTCTAAGGAAGCCTGGGGGAAGTGGTGATCAGAAGGATTCCCTAAGGAGATTTCAAAGCTGAATCCTGAGTAGTAGATTTGCTCATTGTTGTATAGAAAGCCAACTAGCTTTGGAAAGTGTTAGGTAGTGGTGTTCAGGCCTTGAGGAGAGTGTGATGAAGCAGCAGTTAGAGTTTGATATTATTTGGATGTTGAAAGAGTTTCTTTTGGAGGGAGTTGCCTCTAGTGGGAGGCAGTATTCAAGTTGGGCCAGGAGGATACCTTTGCCTTTGGCATTTCTGGTTGGTCAGGAGAGGAAAGTAGGCATTCCATTAGCCCAAAAGAGAAGGAAGTTTATCTTGTTTTAGGATTTATTGAGATGCAGGTGGAAATTTAGTGAGGCTTCTTGCCACATGCCAAGTTATCTAAAGGATTTAACTTGTTTAATGGTGTTATTAAGGTCATCATATATAAGAAAAGAACTGGGAACTTTTTGTCACTTTTTGCAGGTACCAAGAATCATTGAGTTAGTTTTGGAAGAGTTCAAAAGTAGCTTTTAGTTGTTTAGCCAGTTAATTAGGAAGAATAAATCTGTTTGGGGGACATGTTGCATTGCAGGGGTACTGTGACTGGACTGGAAAATCACCATGTCATCAGTGTAAATTAAGATAGGTATGTGGGAAAGGTCAAGTGTGAGCTTATTAATAAAAACTGAGAAGAGTAAAGAGATCAGTATGGAGTCTTGGGATGTTCGTTTATAAGATGGAGTGGAAGGCAAGATGCAGTTGTTAAAAATCGCTGAGAAATACCAGTTGGCCAGGTAACTTTAGAACCAGGAAATTGTGTTAGTGCTAATGCTAATTTCAATGAGATGGTCAATTAAAATTGTACAATTTACCAGATCAAAACTCTGTAAAGATCAATAAAAATGGCTCAAGTCAGACATCCTTTGTTTATTGCTAAGAGGATATGGTTTGTCAAGGTCAAAAGTATAATGGAAGTGTTGCAATCGGATCCATGTTGTGTGGAAAAGACAAGACAGTACTGTACTTAGAATGTTAAGTATAGGCAGGTTTTTCTAAGATTTTACCATGGGTAGACAGGGTAAAGATAGGACAATAGTCGATAGAAAGAATAGGGTCAGATTTTTAGGAGGGAGCTGATTATTGCCATTTTGCAGATAGTAGCTATACTTTTTATATTATATGTAGGTTGTAAATGTGTAGCACTGGTGTACTCACTACACTGGAATATGAACCAGGGAGAAAGGTTGTCTATTCCAGCTGGGAAGTCAAGTTTTAAGTTCTCAAGGAGAGGTGTAATGCCATTGGCTTTGATCTTTTTAAAGTAGAAAACTGAAGTATAAGGTGATGGGGAGTGGGTTGTGGATGGTAAAGCTGTATTACTGAAACCAGTGGTAGAAAGGGTACAGAAATAATCGATGACGTCTGAGGCAGAGGGAGGAGAAGAAATGAGACAGAGTGACAGGAGGAGTATTATATCCTATTAATTGATTTACTTCAGCCCAGAATTTTTTGAGAGTGTTAAAAAGAGTGGATTGACATTTTCTCATATGGTGGCTGTTATGTCACCTGATTGCTTGTTTGTACAACTTTCTGAGGATGGTGAAGTGTTATCTCATGGAAGGAGTAGATTAGACTTCTAGCTGCACCATACTATATCTCTAGGTGACAGAAGGGCTTTGAATTCATAGGTGAGCTAGTTTCTTTTTGGGGGCGGGCTTATGAAGATGAGATTTTTGGGAAGAATGAATTTTGCATATTAGAGAGAAGTTTGATAAAGAGTTGGGCAGCATTATTTGGATCAGAAGAGAAAAGTATAGCAGACCAGGCAATGGTGACAAGATGTGATTTTAATTTAAGAATGTTAGTTACTGATTCATGGCAGAAGCTAATGAAATTAGAAGAAATTTTATTAAAATAGTGAATAATATTGAAACATATAGGGCAGTGGTCACTAAGACTGAGAAGATGGATAGAGAGATGAGAAATTAAGGGATTTTTGTGATTATTACATCAAGCAGTGAATAATGTGATGAGGGAGTGTTGGGTTTAGTGGGTTCAGTCATAAGCTGAGTGAGTCTAAAGTCATTCAGTGTCTCTAGCATGCAGTTCTGGAAGGGCCAAGAAGGTCGAGATTGGAGTCACTGAGAAGAACGAGACTTTGTTGTTTTGAGCAGTTGTCTTGAGTAGGATTTTGAACGTGATTAAGGATGCTGATAGGGGGATATAGGCAATAGCAAAATGAAATGGAGAATCATTAGGATAGGGAATTTGCATTAATAACCATTTAGGGTGAGAATCAAAGGAAACATTACTTTGAATATGTAGTTGAATATTGATGTCTGATTTAAACCTATGTGAATTAATGCTGTCAATTGTTTGTAAAACTGTTGGAGCTTTTTTCCTATGTTTCCACTCTAAACAGATGATTACTGGCTTAGTCTGTCTTTACTTGTAAACAAATAAAAATAAGTAACAACTAAAGAGAGAAGGAGAGTCCCTCTTCCTTACATGGGAAGAGACCTGATATCAGGAAAATGTTCATGGCTAGGAAAGAAGTGATGTGTAGAAGGATTATGTGATTTAAGCCAGGATTCTGTGATAGTGAGGGGCAGGTTGTGAAGAGAGATAAGAATGGAGCAGAGCTGTCGTATGCTGGATGGAGGAAGTAGAAGGGTGTGTGTTTGGATGAAAGAAATGTTATTACAAAGATAAGGTAAATAACTACTGTTTTGGTTGACATTGTGCTATAACATGAAAATGTTGGATTAAGAGGTAGGAGAGAGGGGCTGGGAGGAGTAAGAGTGACAGGGAGTTGTAAGACATATCTCTCAGTAGTAATTAGGGGTGAGGAGCAAAGAGACTAAAAGTACAAGTCCATGGGTGGCTAAGGAATTGAAGGTGGGAGGAGAGCAAAGCAGGCAAAAAAATTACACTGTACATGATTCATTCAGGTTGAACAAGTATAGAAGAAATGACCAGACCAGAGTTACAGGTTATCTTGCAGCCAGATAAGTAAAGTAATTAAATTTATCAAAGACAGGAAGCCTCCTGAATAGTGCGTAAAAATATTAATTTCAATAACAATATTTTAAAAATATGATATAGTAGGAGATGTTAAACAGAGTTCTACAGCATGGAGATTCCCGTGGTCTTAACTGAAGAAGTTGGTTAGTTCACACAATGAATCCTCTTTTCCCCTAAATATGTTTTACAAAAGATAAAGTAATTAATAAAATTAGTCTCCCAGTTGAAACCTTGCAAGTAGAAATATTTACAAGCACATGCCTTACTAACAAGTGGGAGGCATAGCCCAGTAATTTCTGAGTCTTCTTTGTGGTTTAAGAAAACAGTAAATCATGTGTCATCTGTGAAATTACTTGCAAGATACTTGAGAGAGAAGGAAGTCAACATTGCAGGGCAGATGAGTAAGAAAAGGGCTCTAGAAATGATTTCCATATGTAGCAAAAATAAGAAGATATGTGAAAATTAATAAATAGGAAGGCAGAAGATAAGGAACAGCTAAAACATGGCAGACAGTATAATTCAGCTTGGGGAAGAGGAACAGAGATGCAAGTATGCAAGATAATTACAGAAACAGACAAATCAAACACATTTGTTTAAAACAGTAGTAATTGTATGAGCAAATCAACATTATCAGCCAGTAAGTGATACATATAACTTGTCAGCAAGTTATTACTCACAAAGATCTTCTTTCTACATATGTTGCTATAAAAGCACCAGTGTTCAATATCTTATGTGACGGTGATATCTAAAAAATGTGCTGTGTCTCCAACATTACAAATATTACATGATAAATAAATTGGTAGTATTGTGCAAATTATTAGACACAGTGATTTTAGATGATCTTCATAGAACAATGTCACAATCCTGTCTGTTAAAAAATGAATGTTTCACTGTGTGTCTTGTTCTTACCAACTCATAACAATGTTAACAAAAACAGGTGCCATTCTGGCATTCATTGCTACACCTTTCTTTTTTAATAAATTTTGTTATTAAATGTAAAAAAAAATTATCATCTGAAACTAGTTCTACCAATAAACAGATGGTGATGATAATAATATTATCCAGCCTAGTGAAACTTCTTAAATAATTCCTTACATAATCCATGCCAAAATCCTTATAGGATCATAGGATCACAGGAGGTTATTAGGTTAATGACCCTAGGGCCCTTACAAGCCTAACCAAGTTTTACCCTTATTTCCACGATCAGCACCTATCACACCTGTCCAAGAAGGACATAGGTGGAACCCCTGGGGTGAATTTATGGTTACTCATCCAATCGTCCAGACTGTGTTTGAAGAGAGCCAATGAGGTGCTCTGCTTGACATGAAGCAGGAGTCAGTTCCAAAGGTATTTCAACCTCTGGGAGAGAAATCTGTCTCTCCAGCAGGTTCTATTAATGTCACATAACAGGTTAAGGTCATTAGAGCGAGTAACCCGTGTGCCATTTGACTTACAGATATGCAGCATTTCCAATAAAGCATGGTCAAAGATTGCCTTGTATGCAAGGCAGCGATCACCCCTGAGTAGTCTGTATGAAACAGAATAAAGTGACAAAGATTTCAGATAATCTTCATAGGAAAATGCTGAAGATCTTGAATTTTCCTTGTGAGGAACCTTTGTGGTTTCTCCAATAGTTGCAGGTGCTTGGAAAGGTATATACCAAAATAGGGCATTGTACTCATTTATTGGCCTGATGATGGAAGAGTACAGGGGAGCTTGCAACTTCTTTTTGTCTGAACGCAATGCCCTTACTTATGAGATGAGCAATATAGAATGCCCTTCTTACCACTGTGGAGATATGGTGATTAAAGGTAAGGTTGTTGTCTGCCTAAGTGTCCAGGTCTCTCACCACTGAGTGTGTACTAAGGGTTTTGTTATTGATGTGGTTATTAGCAGGAACATCACTCTTACCAAAAGGGATGATAATACATTTTTTGAATTGAGCTTAAGGCCATGACTTTGGCACCAGTCATTTGTTTGTGTAAGTCCCTCTTGTAGGATATTGGCATCATTTGGGGATTCTATGACCACTCCCAGTTTGCAGTCATCAGCAAACTTTGTCAGCCACAGACCTTTAGTTTTATCCTGCACTTTGAAGAAATAGATTCCAAATAGTAGAGATCCCAGGACTTATCGCCATGGAACACCACTGGCTACAGGTCTGCTGTTTGAGGTGGATTCCCCTATTTAGACTATATGGGTTCTATCAGTGAGACAGTTAACAACCCATCTAGTGATAACAGGTTGATACCTTGCTGGGTGAGTTTGTCAATTATGCCTGAGTTGAGGACAGTGTCAAAAGCCTTGGCTAAGTCTAGGTAGGCTGCATGCACAGATTTCCCCTCATCAAGGTCCTTGGTGACATTCTTGAAGAAGTCCACCAGGTTTGACAGTCATGATCTCCCTTTGACAAACCTAAGTTGAGTAGGGTCAAGTGTTTGGAGGTTACCAATGTCTTTGTTTGATAAGGTCCATGATGATTCTCTCCAAGGCCTTGCAGATAAGGCTAGTCAGACTAATAGGGTTATAGTTCCTGGGGTCTGTAAAAGCACCACCTTTGTACAAGGGGATAATGTGGCCTTTTTCCATTCAGCTGGGATGAAACTAATGCTTATAATATGATTGAAAAGAATATCCAGTGGCATTGCTAATTCTTGTTTGAGCCCATGTAGGATGCAGCCGAGGATGTTATCAGGTCCTATGGATGCTGTGTTTTTGACCTTAGAGAGGGTGTTTACAACCTGCTCTTTAGAGATACAAGCTCGAGGACAGGTGGTATGGATGTCTTGGGGTAAGTATGGTGGGGAAAGGGGAGTGAAGTTTTCACAGAACCTGTCGCCTAACAGGTTAGAAATGTCCACAGGCTCAGTATATATGGTATCATTAACTACCAGTGTGGCACAGATCTGAGCCTTTCCTTTTAGGTTACAGATGTAACTAAAGAACACCTTATAGTTGTCCTTTGTTGAGGAAGCTAATTTGGATTCATAGTTAGCTTTGCACGACTTCACAAGGAGACTTATTTAGCTTGTGTAAGCTGAGGACAGAGTGTTTGCAGTTTGGAGCATCTTACTCTTAGACAGCAATTTTTTCCTCTTATTGTAAAGCCTGTTAATGGCAGTTGTCCACCAAGCAGGTTTGCTCTTCCTTGCTGAGTTTGTTTTTGGTCCTATCTGGTACGGTTGAGACAATGCAGTTGTTCAGGTGTTTCTATAAAGCATTTATGTAGAATTCAGCATAGCTGTCAGTTCCATCTGAGGAAGGAAGTGCAGTGAAGCTATTTATACAATCCCGTAAGAGGTTATAATCTGCTTTAGCTTTAGAGGAGATTTTTAGTCTAGTTTGTGCTATGGGGGTTGGGGGGAGTCAGGTGTGATAATAACTTTGAATGAGACTGATTCATGGTCAGATCTCACCAGAGAAGACCTCACAATGGGGATGCTACGGTTGTCCTCAATATTGGTAAGCACCAGATCCAGAATGTTGGCACCCCTTGTGGGGTTGTCATCTAGCCAGTCCAGGGCATTGGAATTAATGAAGTTGAGGAACCTTCTGGCAAGTGATTTCCTGTATGAGTAATTTCCCCAGTCAATGGATGGGTAGTTAACTCATTACATCCAAGTGACGCCTCCAGGTGCATCTGCAGTTAACCCCACTGATGTCTCCAGGTGTCAAATATTGCTTGTTCATATTTGCATCAATAATTCCAAAACCATGCTATGTACAAGTTTGTAAAAGATTTCATCTTAAAGCTTATACAATGGCAAACTCAACTGCATTAATGTTTTACCTCTGTGTAGTGCAGGTAAACTGATATTGTTTTTATGATATTAATTTACATATCATTTTCACATTTTTCTAAATATTTCAACAACCAAATAACACAGACAGAACTCCTTAGCCTCATATGAAAGCTCACAGCTAGATGAATAGAATGCTGCTAGATGAATAGAATGCTGCTGATAGCATGTGTGTAACTTGAGTGGTTGCTGCGATACTGTAAGCTGTTTACAAAATTTTACAAATGTAATAGTTACTGTGTTTTCTGTGACTTATAAAATTCATTTCAAGACCAAGAACCTAAAAAATACTACCACTATAAAATAGTTTGTGCTGGAGAGTTTGCCATTTATACCACTTTAATAACTCCTATGGTTCAAGAGATATGAACATGTGTGGATATAATTTGATTCTGTCAAACAACTTAGGCTCTGCCCATTGGAAGTTACAGTACAAACTTCCTGAACTTCATTGTAGTGAATGAATTAAAGTCACCCAAAACCATGGTGTTTGGATGTATCTTGATAGACTCAAGTAGATCTAAATAGGAAGAGTGGGTGTCCTGATTCATGGAGGGGTTCCTGTAGCTGGCAATGACTTGAACAGGTGTTCTACCAACAGTTAATTGCACCTGAAGTATCTAAAGGATATCATGCTCTCTAACCAGACTGGAGGTGTAGTTATCTTTAATAAATATTGATACACCACCTCTTTTAGTTTTCATGCCTTGAGTTTGTGGTCTGAATGTGTGGAAGAGGTGTAGCCCAATATGGCTGGGGTGCTCTGTAGAGCCTTGAACCAGGTCTCCGTGACTGCACAAATGTCTCTGTCTTCCAAGGTGAGGACTGCTTCCAGTGAATGCAGTTTTCTGTTAAGACTCCTAGTGTTTAGCAGCAAAATCTTGAGGTTGTTCTTAGCTGGAGTTCTTATATCTGGAATTTTGTCCTTGAGACGCTGCCTAAAACAGGCACTATGAGGATGGCAAGAGCATTTGCTGGCAGCCGAAATCGCAGGAGTGACAGATTAAGATCCTCTCTGGCAAAGCATCGAGGTCTGTCGATTATGTCATCCCAGGCTGACAAATACTGTATCCCCTTGGAATGACACCAGAAACTAAGCCAATTATTGAAGTCAATCATTTTATATTTGTATTGAGGCATCATCCTAGGTGAAGGTAAAATGCTGCTTAAGGCTAGGGTCATACCAGCCTGAGACACATAGTCCAAGAGCTCAATCATATCTCTCTTCATATAGTCCAGATAAGTACATCTCAAGTCATTCACTCCAACATGGACTATGACAGATTCATAACGGTACCTATTGTTGAGAGACTTGAGTGCATGTGTGATATGATGGATCCTGACACCAGACATACAGCTGACTGCGATCTTCTCCTTATCCAACCTGATGAGAGGGACATCTGTGTGTCTCATGATGGAATCACCCATGACTAATATGTTTGGTTTTGTGTTTTGCCTTAAGGGCTTGACAGGTAAGATACTGGTATGTGAACTGTTATGTGTATTGTATTTTGCAGAGGAAGTATTATGTGTAATGTGCTTGTGTTTGTGTTCGGGAGGTCTCTGGTATTTAGGTAAGTTTCTGATGAGGACTTCCACATATGTAGGCATATGGAATGTGGGTTTGTGTGGAGTAGGAGGTGAAGTGTGCATGCTGATGACCCACTCATTGTTATATGTACTGACTGGTGGGTGAGAGAGCATGGATTCAAGGTTCTTAATATAGTTGCATCTCTCACATGTTGAGTTTGTGTGGTCTAGGAGCAGAGGGTTGTTGGTGAACATGAGGCAATTACTACACTGTCTCAGGATGCCCATGTCGACCAAGCTGGCTGGAGGAACTGTGTGAAATTGTACATCCATAATGTTAGGTAAATTTATATGGTCAAGAAGCAAGGTCAAACTTCTGAATAGATAGTGAGTGAAAAGTTAGTCTTAGTGCTCTACCTGACAGTAGAGCTAAGCTGTGAAAAACCTCTGGAGGACCACAAGCAAAGTGCTAAGGGAAAATTTAACAAGCAAAGGGTTTGCTTCTTTACCCACCAGCAGTAACTACCACTATGCGGAAGTGCACAATGGTGCAATACATGCAAGAAGAGCAGAAGCTTGGCTTATGTAAAACAAGAAATAACCCTTTTAACTTAAACTAGCAAATATGGATGCACTCTTTAAGCTCTAGTCCAATCACCCTTGATTAGATAGGACCCACACAGCACTCTCCTACCACAAGGGTACAGAAAGTCCTTCAACAAAGACGGCTACTAAGCACCCTGGAGAATACTAGGGTACAACCTAACACTTTCATACTGGGCAACTTCAACTACCCCTCCATTAACTGGGAAAACTACTCATGTACCAATACACTTGCCCAACGTTTCCTGGAATTCATTAATTCCAATGCCCTGGATCATCTCATTCTTACCCCCACTACAGGTAGCAACATCCTTGACCTGGTCATTACTAAAATGGGCGACCATTGCTCTACACCAATAGTCAACTCTTCCCTGGTTAGATCTGATCACAAACTAATCACCTTGGAACCCCCCCCCCCCCCTGCAAAGGTAACCACCATGAAAAACTTCTCCAAAGCTAACTTTGGGCTCCTAAAAATAGAGGTGGCTAACTTCACGGCACCCATGCAAATGGAGAATACTTGCATGACCACCATATCATACACCAGTGCACTGTATGAACACGTACACAAATGCATGGATCTCGCCATACCCAGTATTACTAAGACATTCTCCTCCAAAAAAAGGAAGCCAATCTGGTGGTCCTCTGCCATAAACAAACTCTACAACAGAAGGAGGAAACTGATGCGGAATAAGGTGAAGTCCCAAGACTGGAAAAACTCCCTTATCAGCCTCAACAAAAAATTGAAATCCCTCATCAAATCCTCTAAAGCTAGCTATGAAAACAGAATTGCAGCAGATAGTAAAGATAACCACAAGGCCTTCTGTAGTTATGTAAAGAATCTCCACGGCAATACCCAGATTTGCTCTGAGCTACTGCACAATGGTACCTCCTATACTGAGCCAACAGATATTGCCAATATACTGGCCAATAGATTCAGTGCCAACTTTACCCCTCTCCCCCCAAAAGGACCAATCACAATAACAGTAGATTGCCAGGCACCCAGTATTACTGCTGTACAGGTTAAAACAGCACTGTCCAAGGCCAAGAATACAGCTTCTATGGGATCTGACAATATCCCTGGCTGTGTTCTACATGAACTACAGAGTGAACTGGCACCTCACCTGTGTGTCCTGTTCAATCACATTCTCACCTCAGTCTTTGTCCCTACCAAGTGATGCACTGCTACAGTCATCCCTCTCCACAAAGGAGGAGCAACTACAGACCCTGAGTACTATCACCCCATTAGCCTAATGAGTCTGATATGCAAAGCTATGGAATGCATCATCATGGATCTAATAAACAAGGATATTGGGAATCTCCAAACTCAGGATCCCACACAGTATGGTTTTGTGAAGGGTAGATCATGCCTGTTCAACCTGGTTGACTTGTATAAGTCAGTCACCAGAGCTGTGGATGAAGGCAAGGTAGTTCATACAGCCTATCTTGATCTGGCCAAGGCCTATGATACCATTTCCCACTCAGGAATCATAGAAAAACTCACTAAGCTAGGCATTAACCCCTATATCACTAGGTGGATTGTAAACTGGCTCACAGATAGAAGCTACAGTGTGAAAGTAGCTGACTCCATGTCAGACTGCTGACTAGTCACGACTGAAGTCTCACATGTTCAGCCTGGGTCCTCTTCTGTTTGGTATCTACTTCTCTGAAGTCCAGGCCAACATGAACAGACTCTGGCTGACAAAGTTCACAGATGATTGCAAGTTGGGAGCTATTATTAACTCCCCAAGTAATGTTGATATCCTACAGAAAGGCCTCACTGAGACCAACAACTGGTGTCAGAACCATCGCCTTAAGCTCAATGCCAAAAAATGTGTCATCATCCCCTTTGGGAAAAACCCAGTTCCCATGAATTACCACATTGATAGTAGTCCACTGAACACAGAAAGTGTTATAAGAGATCTGGGAACACAGGTTAACAGCAACCTCTCTTTTCACCACCACATTGCCACTGTGGTCAGAAAGCCCTTCTATGTGGCACATCTCATTACTAAGGGTTTTGCTTCCAGGAGGAAAGAGGTAATTGTCTCCCTCTACTCTTCTCTCATTAGGCCAATCATCGAGTACAATGGCCCATTTGCCATGTACCTCACTAGACACCTGCAACAACTGGAGAGGCCACAAAAGTACCTCACATAGAGGATCCTAGGCCTTAAACACTTGTTCTATATGGACAGACTCAAAAAACTCCAACTGTTCTCTGTCTCATATCGCCTACTTAGAGGCGATCTCTGCTTGACTTACAAAGTCATGTCTGATCCATCTCTATTAGAAATGCTACATCTAAAGAAATCCCAATCCTTCCATACCACATTCTCCAGAGACCTCAACTTCATTACTGCAATCAACAGAACATGCTGGAGGGGCAGGTTTATAACCCAAAGACTGCCCATGGTATGGAATAGACTTCTCATATATGTCAAACAGAGCACCTTACTGGCCCTCTTCAAGAGAAATCTTGATGACTGGATGGGAAATAGAACATTCATCTCAGGAATCATTCCAGAGTTACTGAGAACTAAGGTTGGGTGGCACGATGCCAGGGTAATCCTATGGGCTAGGCTTGTAAAGGCTCCAGGGCCATTAGCCTAGTACACACCTAGGAGTCTATGATGCTCAAAGGTTACAAAACAGACCAATAAACATTATCCCTAGAACTGGGGCTATGCCACAGCTGAACTAGTACTGTATGCAGTAAAATGTGGCCAAAAACAGTTGAAACAATTATAACAGACAGTAGAGTACAAATACAAATTAGGTGTGCAGTATAAGAGCAGAAACAGGCACTTATAGTTAGTTGGAAGCAAGGGATGCCTCAGATCTTTCAGTATCTCAGTGAAGAGCTGGTTTTAGTGCACAAGTGATACAAGGCATTCTAGAGTCCGTAAGACTGAATCTAGCCTATGCTAAGTGCAGAGGTATTTGAAATTTAAAGTGCTTAAAATCATAGTCACGACAGTAAAAAAACAGTATAAAGCAGCAATTCGGTACAACAATGTTCTCAATGCAATCAGACTACTAACAAGCTGTAATAAAAGAGGCAGTATAAAGCAACTGAGCACTTTTAAGAACAGCAGCAAAAGCAAAGTAGAGTATTAAAGTAGGAAAAAGCACAGTATAAATACAGTAAAATACAGTAAAAGCAGCTGAATAGGCTGTAATTTTTTTTGTCAAATAGAAAGGGAGAAAACAGAAGATAATTCAAGGTTAAGAGCTAAGAGGGCAGGCATACCAAAATAGTCTCGCTGTACTCAGTAGAAAGAGCTGATGTGATGGGACTGGGAGGAGTGTCCAATAACTAATTTATAATAAGAGGCGGGCAAAGCAAATGCCATCAAATTATAAGAACACAACAGCAATAGGGTGGATGGAGCCAGCCAGAGTAAGTGTTCAGATGTAAGCAAAAACCAGTTTAACACACAAACTTTGCAACACTAAATACAGAATTATTAAATATCACTAAAACACAGAGAAAGTGTTCAGAAGTAAGCCAGGAACCAGTTTAACACACAAACTTTGCAACATTAAGCACATAATTTTTAAATATCACTGAAACAGTTATAGCAAGTGCAAAAATATGCATCAGCTTTGTATATCAGATAGTGTTAGAAGTATTCCAAGCCAGGCAACAGTGAAAGAAGCTCTAAATATTGAGCACAATTTTGCAAATATGTATAATTAAAGTATTTGCATACTTCCTGTACCTCTAAACTCATAACATTTAAACAAATCCACACAAGTCCATGATTCAGTTAAATAAAATTCTGAGTTTTATACATCACAATAAACCGAAATAGGCTCCATAAGTGGTGACCACGATGGGCATGAAGTGGAGTCTGATGTATACTTACAAATTGTTGAAATACCAAAATATCTGCCAGTGCGT
This sequence comes from Protopterus annectens, assembly GCF_019279795.1. Classification (NCBI taxonomy): domain Eukaryota; kingdom Metazoa; phylum Chordata; order Ceratodontiformes; family Protopteridae; genus Protopterus; species Protopterus annectens. The sequence goes on along the minus strand of NC_056748.1, from coordinate 447,354,128 downwards.
GAATAATCAACTTTGAGAAACTCAAACAATGTAAAATCAGTATATCCTTGATGTAACAAATCAATTAAACGTAACTCAATTATGGTGAATCTGTCTAAGACAAAATATTCTCTTACTTCTTTGGACCTGTGACTTCAGTTCATTAAACTTAGTGTAACTGTAATTCATAAGCAACTTCATAACTGAAATGCCCTTGCTATTAAAAAAGTTCAGCTAAATTCTTACTAAAGATCTAATGGTTTTCCATTATAATCTTCATTATTAATAATAGCAACCCCATTCCCTTTGTCTCCGTTCATAATGCTCAAAGAGTTTTGTTCCTGCAATTCTAGCAGTGCTTTCCTGTCTTTACTAGAAATATTAAATATTTTTTATCAGGTTTATTACTCAGCAGCTTCTTGAAACAATTTCCAAAGACTATAGATAATACCTTCAATGTACTGTTTAATGCTGGATAATATGTACTCCTTTTCCTTAAAACAGCAGCTTGAGCACTGTTGAAATGCTCTACATCATGCCATTAAAATGTAAATTTGACTTCTGAATATATAACTCCATAATCAGTTTGGACAAATTCACCCTCCTAAAAGGTATGAAAAAGAAAACTTTAAATCAAAAGTGAAATACGATGTTTGTAGAGTTCAAAGGAACTTAAATTAAATATAAAGCACATTTACCTTAAGTCCATTGCCCTCTGCCATGACTCCTGCCTCTATGCCTCCCTCTACATTTCAATTTCTCCCATTCTTTAAAATGACCCCTGTTTAAAAGAGGGGAAGAAGGGAGAAAGCCTTGAATATTTGATATGAGATTTGTACCAACATCTTGCCTGTCATTAGTTCTGTAAGCAGGGGCAGGTCTTTCAAATCTATGAGACAATGCAGGAAGATTGTAACTGGTCAGAGTCTTGGTAAAGAAAATCACCACTATCAATAATGGTGGCACTTGTAAGATTATCAGCTTTAGGCAATCATTCACTAATAAAATCGTATTATTGAGAGTCTAGGCATTGTTATTTTAATTTGTTTCATAGTCTCTGTAGTGTTTTCTATTCTTTGTTAATAAGTGTGGCAACATATCTCTCTACTTTCATCAACATGCTGTCATGAACAGAACAAACTTCAACAAAATGATTATTTCTAATACTCATACCTAAATTATGGACCTCTGAATTCACTTCATTAAACTTAGTGTAACTGTAATTCATAAGCAACTTCATAACTGAAATGCCCTTGCTATTAACAAGTTCAACTAAATTCTTGTAAACCTCATCTTTTTTAATGATTTTGTTTGGCAATTTGGAAACTCTAAGACTCATAGGGACATGCTGCAAAAACACAAAATGTCCAGATAGAAATGTTGGTAGTCTGAATATCACAATTTCAACATTTTCTTTTCTAATTCATAGATGTTAGCTTTATAAACAGGTACTGATACAGTGGAGTTGTTTTGTGTTTTTTCTTGACTCACCTCTTAATGTACTTTTTGTGAATGGGTTAACAGAAGTGTTCAGCAGGCTTTAAGTAAATTACTTGTATCAGATATAATGTATTTTCTTTGCTGTCTGTGGAAAAAACTTGAATTAGCTCCACAAACTGCAAAATCTCACTTTCAGAAAATGATGTCACTAACAGAATGAGCCCACAAAAGAAAAGAGTTGAACAACTGAGTTAAGCCAACAAAGTCTCCAAGAACTGAACGTGTTGATAAATTCAAAGTATGATCTTCTTACAGGTTACCTAAACAGCTGATGTGTGCTGGTCTACTTTTCCCAAGAAGTGGAATCTAATAAAAAAACTCAAACAAAAAAATTTTCATTTATAGAAACAAAGACCAAGTCAAATATGAAATGTTAGTGCTTTTGTTCTTTTAATGTCATACCAAGGACATCTTCAGAATAATTAAATCACCAGCAGTCCCCCTCTTTATAAACTCATGAAGTCACTTGAATAAACAGCTGGCACAATTAAAAAAAACTACTAACAAACAAATACTGACTAATGAAAAAAATATATGTATAAATGTATAAAAATGACATCAATAAAATATATTAATTGTAAATTGTATTAAAAATGTCCTTCCAAGAGAGCCTCCCAGGAAGAGAGGTAGCTGGGGACTCTGTCCCATGCGTAAGGAATGAACTAAGATTAACAATATCAGATAAAGAAGTTATGTCTTACCATAATGTTCCATCTGTATTGTTGATCCTTGTTCAGTCATTGCGACCTTCCCTCCTTCCTCCTCCTGTGGTTTCTAGTGGATCTCACCATCTGGTTCCCTTAGGTCATTTGATCAGAGGTAGCCTCTACCTTCTTTGATTTGCAAACTCAATCTGAGGTAACGGGGAGAGGGGGATTGTGGGTGGGAGTTTGGCTCGGGAGTTTGAAGCTGACGTGAGCTTGGAAAATGGCCGGATCAATTCCGAGGTCGGAAACGATACCCCATGGGTAATGACTGATTGAGGATCAACAATACATATGGAACGCTATGGTAAGACATAACTTCTTTTTTCTTAGGCAACTGGCAACTGTGGTCAGTTAGAGCATTTGTTGTTATGGTAGGTTCCACTTACATGGCTGTACTTTTTTGATATTCTGCTTTATTCTGTCATAGTGTCAGGAGGATGCTGAAGCCTATCCTTGCAGCTAGTGGTTGCAAAGCAAGAAGCCTGTTCTGCAGAGGGTGCCCATCCATCAAAGAACACACACTGAATGTTTGTCTCTTTATATGTATATGGTTGTGCATATGCCTTTGTGTTTGTGTGTGTGTGTGTGTGTGTGTGTGTGTGTGTGTGTGTGTGTGTGTGTGTGTGTGTGTGTGTGTGCGTGTGTGTGCGCCCATGGATGTCAAAGGGTCTAAGGAGGGTGTGTGTGCATGTGTGTGTGTGTGTGTGTGTGTGTGTGTGTGTGTGTGTGTGTGTGTGTGTGTGTGTGTGTATGTGTGTGTGTGTGTGATATATATTTATATGTGTGTGTATATGGGAGTATATATTTTGGTCATGGCATTAACAGTTTGTGCTGTCGATCAAAATAGATGTTCCATCCATTTACCTGCAGTACCTGTAGCAAGACTTTATTCTCTTACAGGCTGAACTTGGTTCCACTTGTGTGCTATACATCAGTAGTGTCTGAAAAAAATGATACTGCGCATGGTTCACTGCGTATATTGATGGAAATCAGGAGGAAGGGATTGCTGTCTCTAAGCCTGAACTAAGCACTGGTGATGTACATGCCAAAGCCTTAACTTGCCTATTGCTAGTTAATCTGGAATTTTAAAAGTTCGAACAACAAGATGCTTGATGTCATAGTTCTTGAGTTCATGTGAAGAAGACGGGCCAGCATAGAATTTTAAAATGTTCTCTCAAAGCCTTGGTAGTAAGGGTTATGATGTCATAAAGGAGTCTACCAAGAAAATCAGCCTGGGACTGTCCTGTTGTTACAGAAAATTTGACTTCCTTTTACTAGGTTGAACACTTTTATCTTTGACCTTACGAACTGTACAAGAGCAGGTTGAACAGTCCTTCTCCTATTGAGATTTTGTCAGGAAAGAGCTAAAGTACAGAATATCACTTTGGTGCAGGTGAAAGGTGTTGGTGCCAATGGTTCTTTCAGACTCAGCAAGGTAAAATTAGAAGAGAAACCTGAAAAAAAAAATCCAGTGTTAAGCCCAAGAAGAAGACCAAGAAAAAGCCTAAAGTGAAAGTCACCGCCAAGAAGGTGAAAAGTCTAAGTCCATTGCCAAGAAGCCAAAGGTTAAAATAGCAACCAAGCAGCAGATGATGCAAAGAAACCGAAAAGGGTAGCAAAGTCTCTAGCCAAGGCAACAAAATCTAAGAAATAGAATGTTTGAAACTAAACTCCCTGCAGTTGGATGGGTGTTTGAAAGACATGCGTAAATGGGTGTGCCTTCGTTGAAGGTTGGACGTCGAGCTGGCACCTTGGCGTTCATTAAAATCTACTGCCAATCATTAGTGGACCGGAGTACCGCTGTGGCGACCCCTAACCGAGAAAAGCCGAAAGACAAACAACAACAACATTAATATTATATTATTTGTGTCTTTCAAAGCTATTTAATGTTAATAGCCACAATGAGCCCTGGCCAGTTGTTTAGTCATGTGACTTCATGAGTTTATACTCATATAGAGGGAACTATTGGTGATTTAATTGTTCTGAAGAAGTTTTTGGTATGACAGTAAAATAACGAAAGTGCTAAACTTTCATGTTTGGTTTGGTCTGTGTTTGATAAATGAATTGTTACTTTTATGATGTCCCCCAGTACTCCTGTAGCTCCTCTCTGTCTCTCTCATTTTGTGAAGTGTTGTGTTCACTAATTGTCCGAGTCGTTTATTGACATCCCAGCCTTTCCATTTACAAATGTTCCCCTTCCTTCTTCCATTCTCTTTTTACCCTGATCCTGAAAGCTACAACTGTGTGGTCTGACATGCACCACTCCATTATCTCTATTCCCACCACTTTCACCATTACTGACTCTTTTCCTTGTATCCTGTATAGTCTATCCCTTATACCAGGCAATTCTTGTAAATGTGCACTGTCCTCAAAAGGGTGTTGTTCCATACATATGTCCTTCTATCCTTCTTACATCTTGACCCTGTCCAGTTCCTGTTTAATTTTAATATTGTACTTTTTTTTAACAAACAATGTGTCTTTCTGAGGGTCTAGGGTGACACTGAAGTCACCCCTATTAGGTGACACTGAAGTCACCCCTATTAGCTGTGTTCCTTTTATTTTTACCTCCTTCTGTTGTGCAAAAAACCCCCTAAAGCAATCTTCCTCATCTTTGTTTGGTACACAGATTCTTCCAATTGTCTATCTAACAATCCCACTATTCTCTTCTGCTATATGATCCATCTCCCTATACCACTTTTCACCATAGTATCCATAAATGTCTGCAGTCCCTGTCTAAGTATTATGCCACCCTCCTGGTTTATGTATCTCTCTGTTTGGATGGACTGTGTATAGTACCTTTTCTCCTTTGCTCACCCTCAGTTTGTTTCTTATAGTAATACTATCTGCCCCCCCCCCCACATCAGTATTACGTGATACATTTTCTTTTTATTGGATTTGAGGATCCTCCTATGTGCCACATTACTAGTTTCAGAGTTGGCCCATTATTACCCTATGCATACACACAGACTCTCACACACACACACACACACACACACACACACACACACACACACACACACACACACACACAAACACCATTAAGGCAATCTTCATTCGGCTGGACCCTTCCCCCAAGCTGAGCTATTAGTTCTTTGACTGTTACCTATGCTTGGCCCTTCCCCCTCCCTCCCAGAATATGAAAGGGGAACATGGAAACAATACTAGGCATAAGATCACGAGTACCATAAAGATTTGTGCTTCACTTTTTAATCACTTAAGAGTGCTCACCTCTAAAATTAAGTAATACTGTATATGACACTCCTGGTTTGAATGTGTTTCTAGCCATCCAATTATCAAGATTAACCTAAAATGTAATCAAACTATTGCTTTGTTTGACATGTAGTAGTACGTTATTATATAGGCCATCATGTGAGGAATCTACCAGTCCAAGTTGTATATTTGTTAATATAGACTTAAATCTCTACTGTTGATGTTTGTAGAGCCATTGGTTTTACAAAGAAGCATATGGTCAAATAGGATTGGGTCTTTCATTACTGGAAAAGTGAAACACACTTCAGCTTGGAGCATCTTTGAATGGCACAGTGGTGCAGCTGTAGCATTGTTGCCTCACAGTGAGAGGTTCTGCAGTTCAATTCTTGGCTGGAGTGTCTTCTGTGCAGAGTCTGCATGTCCTCCTGCATTCGAATGGGTTTCCTCCCATTTTACAAACACATTCATCTGGAGCATTTCTCCCTGGGCCTCCGCTGAAAATTGGCTTCATTCCAAGTCGGACTTTCCTGGTTAACAAATGTTAAATAAAATAAAAACTTATAAGCTACTGATTATAAATAGAGTTGTGCTAATCTGTCAGGATAGTTGAAGGATTTAAGGCCTTTAATTTTCTTAGTAAGGCATTTTTTGGGCCTTTCTTTTTGAGCAATATGCGTTGACTGCTACATACCAGAGAGTAAGAGGCACCTATTCCAACTCTAGGACTTACTGAAGTCAATTATACATGAAGGCTACATTTCAGATTAATGCAGCCAAGTCTTAAAAGTTTGCATCAGTCACATCACCCTTGGAAATAAATTACATCCTATTGCCTGTTCTGTCCAGCTTTCAATGATGGGTCTGATAAAGGAAGAGTACAGTGGTAGCATGACTTCTTTCAGTCTTCTTGAAGATATTCCTTTAAAAATTAACTGGAATCGATAGGAGTTCCTGACTTTGGTGTAAACATGATGATTGGAAGAGAAAATTGTCCATATAATTACCCAGGTCTCTTATGACAGTGTCTATCTGAAGAGGAGTACCATTTATAAAATATAAGGTCGGAACAGTATTTTGCAAGATGCTGCTATGCTGCACTGTTTTTGCTTTAATCTTAGACTGTGTGCCATGCATCAGTTATGTGCATATTCCAGTCCTTGCTGGAGCTGTTTACTATCAGAGGATGAGCAAATCACAGGGCTTACCATGCAGTCATCAGCAAACTTGATCAACCACACTTCTGGAATACTGAAATGGATGCTTAAAAAATCAATGCCAAACAGGAGTGGGACCATCACTGATCCATGTGCTACACCACTAGTTACAATCTTATAGTCACAAAGGGTGTCTGTAGCATTCACAGCCTGGGATCTATCAGAAAGCCAATTTGTAATCCAGTAGATAGCATATGGGCTTGTATTGTTTGTCTATTTTTTTAACAATACCAGCATGGGGGAATTGTGTCAAAAGCCTTGGCCAGATGCAGACATGCAGTGAGCACTATGTGTCTATAGCCTCTATAACATTTTTAGATGTGTTTACTAAGTTCAATAGATAGGATCTGCCCTTCAGAGATAGCAAACTAAGTATACCATAGATCATTTAAGTTTGCTGTGTCTGAAGAAATGAGTTCTGTTATGATACCTTCCATGACTTTGCATAGAAGGCCGGTGAGGCTAATGGGCCTAGAATTGCCTGACTCTATACAGGGGCAACCCTTATGTAGAGACATCCCAGTGGCTGTTCTCCAGGCATTTGGTACAAACCATATGGAAAGGCAGATTTTAAACAGCTTAAGTAGAGGTTCAGAAAGTGCATTTGCACTGATGAGAATACAGCATGATATTTTGTCTGGTTCAATAGAAATATTAATTTTAAGCTTTGACAGGGATTTCAAGACTTGCTGCAAGGTGATTCAGGGGAAATTAAATTTTCAGTGATGCTGGGTACAACAGTATGGGTAAAGTTAGTGCTAAGGTTATCTTCTCTGATTTTGGCTATATCCTTGAAATTGGAGTATGTAATATCAATATAAATGAGCTCAGTGCATTGCTGGACATTTCTCCTTAATTTCCTGATATAAATGAAGAAAGATTTGCAGTTTCCCTTGGTATATGTAGTGACTTGAAATGTGTACTCTGCTTTACATTTTCTAGTAGTACTCTAAGTTTCCTGCTAACATGATTCAGTATGGCCTTAAGATATGGGAAATGGGATTTCTAATAATCTTTCATAATTTCCTTCTTTTGTTATTCAGTTTATTAACACAGGAGTTCCATCAGAGAAGTTTTTTTACTGATTTTACCATTACATTTAGGGTGGCAGGTACAGACCTTCTGGTAGAAGTCATAGTTCACAGGTTCATATGTTCATAGATGTGTACTAGGCTAATGGCTCTGGGGCTTTTACAAGCCTAGCCATAGGACTACCCTGGCATAATGCTACCCTACCTTAGTTCCCAGTGCCTCTGCCGAGTAGAGCCACTGGTGTTACCCCGGGGTGAATTTTCTGTTTACCATCCACTCATCAAGATTTCTCTTGAAGAGGGTCAGCGAGGTGCTCTGCTTGACATGTATGGGAAGTCTGTTCCATAGCATGGACAGTCTCTGGGTTATGAACCTGTCCCTCCAGCATGTTCTGTTAATTGTGGTAATGAGGTTGAGGTCTCTGGAGCATGTGGTGTGGAAGGATTGGGATTTCTTTAGATGTAGCATTTCCAAAAGAGCTGGGTCATACATGGCTTTGTAAGTCAAGCAGAGATTGCCTCTAAGTAGGCGATATGAGACAGAGAATAGTTGGACTCATTTGAGGTACTTTTGTGGCCTCTCCAGTTGTTGCAGGTGTCTAGTGAGGTACATGACAAATGCGGCATTGTACTCAGTGATTGGCCTAATGAGAGGAGAGTAGAGGTAGACAATGACCTCTTTCTTCCTGGATGCAAAACCCTTGGTAATGATATGTGCCTCAAAGAAGGACTTTCTGACCACACTGGCAATGCGGTGATCAAAAGAGAGGTTGCTGTCAACCTGTGTTCCCAAATCTCTTATAACGTCTTCTGTGTTCAGTAGACTACCATCAATGTGGTAATTCATGGGAACTGGATTTTTCACAAAGGGGATGATGACACATTTTTTTGGCATTGAGCTTAAGGCCATGGTTCTTTCACCAGTCGCTGATCACAGTGAGGCCATTCTGTAGGATGTCAACATCACTTGGGGAGTTAATGATAGCACCCAACTTGCAATTATCTGTAAACTTTGTCACCCAGATTCCCTTTGCATTGGCCTGGACTTCAGAGAAGTAGATACCAAACAGGAGAGGACCTAGGACTGAACCCTGTGGGACTCCACTCGTGACTAATCGGCAGTCTGACTTCAAGTCAGCTACTTTCACACTGTGGGTTCTAGCTGTGAGCCATTTTGCAACCCACCTAGTGATATAGGGGTTGATGCCAAGATTAGTGAGTTTTTCTATGATTCCTGAGTGGTGAATGGTATCAAAAGCTTTGGTTAGATCAAGGTAGGCTGTATGAACCAACTTGCCTTCATCCACAGCTCTGGTGACTGACTCAAAGAAGTCAACAAGGTTGAGCAGGCATGATCTACCCTTCACAAAACTAAACTGTGTGGGATCCAGAGTTTGGAGATTCCCTATATCCTTGTTTATTAGGTCCATGATGATGCGTTTCATAGCTTTGCATATCAGACTCATCAGGCTAATGAGGCAATAGTTCCCAGTGTCTGTAGTCACTCCTCCTTTGTGGAGAGGGATGAGTGTAGCACTACGCCATTTGGCAGGGACAAAGCCAGAGGTGAGGCTGTGATTGAACAGGGCATACAGGTGAGGTGCCAGTTCACTCTGTAGTTCTTGTATAACACAACCAGGGATATTGTCAGGTCCCATAGAAGCTATATTCTTGGCCTTGGACAGTGCTGTTTTAACCTGTGCAGCAGTAATACTGGGTGCCTGGCAATCTGCTGGTACTGCAATTTTCCTTTGAGGGGGGAGAGGGAGGTAAAGTTGGCACTGAATCTGTCGGCCAGTATACTGGCAATATCTGTTGTAGGAGGTACCATTGTGCAGTAGCTCAGAGCAAATCTGGGCATTGCCGTGGAGATTCTTTGCATGACTATAGAAGGCCTTGTGGTTGTCTTTACTATCTGCTGCAATTCTGTTTTCATACTTAGCTTTAGAGGATTTGATGAGGGATCTCAACTTTTTGTTGAGGCAGATAAGGGAGTGTGACATCACCTTATTCCACATCAGTTTCCTCCTTCTGTTGCAGAGTTTGTTTATGGCAGAGGACCACCAGTTTGGCTTCCTTTTTTTGAAGGAGAGTGTCTTGGTTCTATTGGGTATGGCGAGATCCATGCATTTGTGTACATGTTCGTGGAGCTTCGGTCTAAGTTCTGGAGCCAAAAGGTGTGGAATGAGTTATAGCCTGGTAATGCAGGGGTGCTTTCTGCTGCCTTGAACCAGGTCTCTGTTACACCACAAATCTCGACATTCTCCATTTTAAGGAGTGCCTTGAGTGAGTGCATTTTGTGATTTAGACTTCTAGTGTTGCACAACATGACCCTCATATTGCATTTATTTGTAGCTGTTATGGTGGTAATTTGGTCTTTGGAACACTGCCTAAAAAAGTCACTACTGGGGTGGCAAGAGCCTTGGCCACTATTCGGAAGCCCAGGGGTGACAGATGCAGGCCATCTCTGGCAAAGCATTGAGGTCTGTCAATCATGTCATGTCCCAGGCAGATAGATATTGTATCCCCTTAGAATGATACCAGAAACTGCTTGTACTGTGGTATCATTCTGGGTGATGGTAGGATGCTGCTCAGGGCTAGGGTCATACCCGCCTGGGCTACATAATCCGAGATCTCCTCCATGTCTCTTTTCATGTAGTCCAGGGAGGTACATCTCAGGTCATTCACACCCACATGTACAATGACAGAGTCATATTTGTACCTGTTGTTGAGTGACCTGAGTGCATGCATTATGTGTCAGATCCTGGCACCTGACAGGCAGCTGTTACTTTCTCCTTATTCAGCCTAGTGAGTGGGACATCAATGTGCCTCACTATCGAGTCACCTATGACTAGAATGTTGGGCATGTTGTTTTGCCTTAGGGGGCTTTGGTTGAGTGGCATACTGTTTAGGAGAGTTATGTGTCTCATGATTAGTGTTCTGTTGTGGTGGTTGAGTTCATTTCTGTCTTGGAGGGTTTTGCTGCTTGGGGTAGATTTTTATTGAGAGCCTCTGTGAAGGTGGGTGTGTGGTTTGTGTTTTTATGTGAAGGCAGTACTGGTGTGTGTTCTGGAGGGCTATGTGTTCCACATGGTGTGGTGCAAGTGTTGAACTTCTCCTCTTGACCATATATTCCTGTCTTGGCTGGAGAGTGCATGGCTTCCAATTTGGATATCTAAGTGCATTTTTCGCAAGTCTGAGTGTTGGAAGGTTAAGATAGAGAGGGTTGTCTGTGTACATCAGGCAGTTCTACATTGTCTCAGAATGTCCAAGTTCACCAGGTTAATAGGCGAAAGCACAGGGGGCTGACCTTTAGACATGCCTGGCGGGGTGGGCATTGATAATAAGTACTAGATCTGTTTCCTTGTAGAACATTTAGTGCAGGAAAGGAGAGAACAAGTAGATCTAAGGGAAAATTTGAAGAGCAGGCTCTGGCACCTCTCAGAAGGTTTCAAACAGTCCTGTATTCAGCAAGTCTCTATCTGGACTAGTCTAGTTACAGGAAAGGTGGGAAACAACAGCAAATGGGGGCTTTTAAACTAGAAAGTTGAGAGAGATAGAAATACTGTCCAAACGGCCAATAAACTACAATTTCTGGGCCAGGAACCACTCCTCTTGTGGTAGATGGCTACCTACTGCTTACCACTGCCAAGATAAGTTGAATGCTGCATCCCTCTCAGCTAGGTCCATTTGCAGGGAACTGTTGGGAAATGTATAGATCTTGTACAAGCTAAGAAGGGGTTTGCCCTGGGAAAGCCCCTAAAGACAGTTTCATTTGCTGTTGGGGTGGTACCATTAGGTATGGCAGAGAGTGTTAGACAGTATGGAGAAAAGTAAAAACTCATGCTTTAGATTGATTTAAATGTTCAAAACAAGGGCGATTAATTCTTTTCAAGAATGCAAACATCTTTTGCCATCTCAGGAAAGCTCCAGAAGTATAAGTACTGTTTCTGAAATGAATTTGATTCCATTTCAGTCCATGTATAATTTCAGAAGTAAAAACTTTAGTTAGACATAAAAATGACATTGCTTTCTGGAATGTTGTAATTAATGTTAGATGTATTTACTATTTCAAAAGTTGGGGGTAGCTTTGAACAAACGTCTTAAGTTTGTACCCATTTCATTTCTGTCAATGTCTATCATACTGTTGGATATTTGTCACGTTAATCATAAACTGCAATTAAAGTACCTTTTCTAACAGCATGAGCATTATAGGCATAATGTTATAAAACCTTACCTTCTTCCTAGGGTTAATGAAAAGGTCAAATTCAAATGTCAAATGTGATTCATTCCCCATTTTAGTTGTAAAGCAGTAAATGTGTATTATGATCTTGTTAAAAAGAGACTATGCAATATCTTACTAATATAAAATGTTTTAAGGTTAAATGCAATATGACTAAAAAAAGAATGACAAGGCATAAAACTCTTAATTGTACCTGACTATATGGCAAACCAGCTGATAAAGGGGGAAATGTTGTGAGACTATTTAGACAATTGTATGTGGATGTGTGTTATGAATTAAGCTGTACAGATGAATATGGTCAATTTCAGAGTGATGTTTGTCTGTTACTCAAGCATCATTAATTTAAATATGAAATGAAGCAGTCAGTTAGGTATTTTATCTCAAAAACGAGTGTCACGGTTGGCAATGAATAATCTGATAACACCTCTATTTCATTGTTTAACAAAGATACATAAAAAGTTGCAAACCACCATGGTAGACTTGTCCATTAGAAAGAGTAGGCATTATCACTTATTTATGTCTACAGCTTCATATATTTACTCTTAATTCTTATATAAAGGGTAACCAGCATCTCACTGACAAACCAAAACAGGTTGAATGGCAGGAAGACTGGCTGCTTATCATAGTAGATGTAACCATCCTGTATAACTGTTTTGTATATGAGTGGAGTTTAGAGGTTGTTTATTTATTTATTTATTTATTTATTTATTTATTTAATTTATTTGTTTGTTTTTGTGCAGCTCTAGGAAATATTTTTTTTCTTTGCTTCAGTTTTCTTTAACAAAGAACTTCTTTTATTTCAGTGGGATTTATTTTTAACAACTAAAAAAAATCTATGGGTGTGAAGTATGAATCAAGTTATGCTAATCTATGTCTTCATTTGAAAAACATTATATTGATGCTGATTAATTTAATAGTAATACTTTTTTATGTCCATTAAATACATTTTCTGTATATATATATATATATATATATATATATATATATATATATATAAATATATATATATATATATATATATATATATATATATAAATATATATATATATATATATATATATATATATATATATATATATATATATATATATATATATATATATATATATATATTATACACACACACACACACACACACACACACATATATAAGGAATCCAAAGATGACTTTGTGGTATATCTATATCTATCTATTGATATATATATATATATATATATATATATATATATATATATATATATATGTGTGTGTGTGTGTGTGTGTGTATGTGTATAGATAGATATAGATATGGGTATATATAGATAGATATGATTCTGGGAAATTTTTGACAGGATGAATTTAAATAAATATGGTAAGTTTGCTTATGATTGTCAGAAGGCTTCTATTGAGTACTTGGATTTGTTACTTTAAGTTAAGGGGAATACACTTTTGACCAATCTTTTAAGGATGCCAGCTACTGGGAACACATTTAAGCCTATCCATTCATTGTAGTGCCTCCATAATTGGAAAAGTTTGTGACCACATATGATTTACATGGTAGGAAATTATTTTGAACTTGCAGCTGTTGAGATTTTCACGTGTTTAATTTATGGAAGATAGAGTAACAATAATCTACAGATGTTTTTTTCAGTTGTGTACTTTGTCCACTTAAGAGTTGATAGTATGGGACACCAAATCATTAATAGCAGAAGAAAAAAGCATGGCACAGGGACAAAAGATTATGTGTATTTTATTACTTGATAAGCTCCATTTGTTGAAGGTGTTTCCCAGTTTATTAAAAATAATTGGTATGCCCTATTAAATGATAGATGCTGGCTAATGTACTTAAGAGGCTTCCCAATATATTATATCATAAGTCTGCCTCCCTTATGGATTATTTGATCAATTCTGACATGTTTCCACCAACTTTGGAAAGTGATGATTTTTTTACCATTCAGGGGTTTTTCTGCTTTTTATTATTAGGACCTTTCTAAGACATGATATTTATGGAAACCAAGAAAAAGCTTCATTTGTTACCATGATGGAGTGGTTTACTGCATTAAATGCAGTGTGGCAAGTATTATGTTGGCAGACTTCCACAGCTGTTACAATATAGATTATGGAACATATTAGGGACATAGGAAATGTCTCAGTCAACAATACAATAGCTGAACACTCTTTTTCATTAGCACAGGTCTGATCCATCAGTTTTATATTTTTTATGCGTGTTATAAGGTTAATTTGTTTTTAAATAAAACTATTTATCTTTTACGTATTGAAGCAAGATAGAATTTTATGCTGAATGGCATGCATCCAAATGGCTTGTACAACAAATGACACCATAAGAATTTAGTATAATTGTCTTTGGATAATGATGGCATTTATTTCCCCATATGCTACCTCAAGATGTTGATTAAGATAAAGGTTAAATCTTTTTCAGGTAATTTATTTTGTAACCTTGAAGGCACTTGTTCATGTGTTGACTGAATAGCAAGTTTTTCTGGGCTCTCCTAAACCCATGACTCCAATGTTTGTTTTTTAATAGTTTTTCTATAGATCTAATTATTTGGAGTCATTAGATAAAACAGTTTGTTTTTTAAAAGATGACTAACTTGTGGTCAGAATTATCCAGCAATGAGGAGATGTGGGGTGGAGAACTGGCAGGAACTATGTTGATAAGGGCCAGGTCAAAGATACCAGAGTCACTAGTGCATAGTTGTACAATTTCTTCTGGATATTTGCTTTAACAAAATGTCCCTCTTCAGTCTGCTCTTGGCTTCCTGCATGTGTCCCCAGATTTAGACTTGCATACTCAAATTCCTGATTCCCTTTTCCATATTCTTTAGCATTTTTGCTCACTGTTCATGTCTCTGTTTCTGTCCTGATGTTTGCGTCTCTTGCGGTCCTGCCACCCTCCCCCTTCTGAAGTAAATGTCATGCCTGGTTGGCTTATTATAGTTTAATAGATGTCTCTGTTTAACCAGCTATCTTTAGTCTAATGTGCATGCAGTCTTGCCCTGAGATGGTAGTTATATTGAAGTTTTCTTGTCTCTTCCTTATAGTCCTCCAGTCCCAATTATTACCTTTATCCTGTCCCTGTAAACCATCCTGTTATGATCTTTTTATAGTTTATCCACATGTTGTTTTCTGTCTCTGTCAGCTGTCTTTCTTTAATTTACATATTATACACAGTTGAATGCGTTTTTTTGTATTGCACCATACTAAAATGTCTATAGCAATTTCAGTGTTTAGTCTTGTTTGTATGAATTGAACAAAAAGCAGTTCAGGATACCACACAGGCATAAAAATAACAACCATTAATATTACATTGAACAATGAGCCACACACTTTTGCTAAAAGCTTCATCAAATTACAAATAGAAGAACTTAACATAATCAATTAAGTACTTAAAATTCAAGACACATGACCCATAAAATCAAAATAACTTTCTCATTTCCTGATACAGCACAACTTTAAAACAGGCTTTATTCT
This sequence comes from Protopterus annectens, assembly GCF_019279795.1. Classification (NCBI taxonomy): domain Eukaryota; kingdom Metazoa; phylum Chordata; order Ceratodontiformes; family Protopteridae; genus Protopterus; species Protopterus annectens. The sequence continues at coordinate 447,338,772 of NC_056748.1, read as the reverse complement.
GCAAAATAAAAAAAAAAAAACATTTAAACCTGGCAATTGATCAGCCCTAATAACACTTCCCTAATTATATCTAGTATTTTCAGTTTTCTCACATAAGTCTCCTCCTCTTTTATTTTCATACAAAACCTATAAAACAGAGACCCTAAAACTGTTTTCACCCATTTAGCATTGTTTGTATGCTGACTTGACTATTCTATGGCTTTACACTAGCTATCCAGTAACATTAGTGTATTTCCTGTTGGTAGATGCAAGGAAAAATATTGTCTGCTTTATGCCTTTTCCTCACCTCTTGTTGCTTACTGTGTGAGTTTTTCTCCTGCCTTCTTTTTCATGTGGTTTCTCATGCAGTCCTTTATTTGTCTTTACTTCTCCTTTGCACCATTCACCTTTTTTTACATGCCTGACCCTTCCTTCTTTGCAAAAACATCCTATTTTTCTCTTCAACATCCTGTTTACTTTTTTGTGCTTCTTCTCCTCTGTATTTTGCTTTTTCTTCTACTTCTATTCTGTCTAATTTTAATTTTTAAAAAAGATTTTATTTGACTTTACATATTCCAACAATAATTCAGAAATTTGAAAACAAAAAAAAAACTATATACAAAAGTCCATAACAAGAATTATATACACAAGACTATTAGTACTTTTCTAATAGATCATTAAATTTTTGTCAGGCTATGTATTGACAAGCTATATTTCTAGTTCTCATTTTTATGGTCGATAATTCATTTTTACAAACAGATTTGTCTAGACAGATGCATTCAATAGTAAAAGAGAGAGTAGTTTTGCATTTCCAGTTTTTAGTTATAACTTTACTAGCATTAGCTAGGGCAGACCAAAGAAGATATATTTGCGATATTGGAATATTGTCTGGGATTGGGGCAGTGAACAAAATCAAAGAATCTGTAATAGTACGATTATCTAATCACAATGCTTGCCAAAAGTTTCTAATATTAGTCCAGAAAGATGGCACTATGTTGATTCTATGATCATATGAACCCTATCTGCATCAATGGCTTCATTACATCTCCAGCATTTTATTTTTTTCTGATTGATATATAACAGCAATTTTGGTGGGGGTGTTAGAAAAACTGTGTAAACATTTCCATGTATAAATCTTCCAGTATATAGAGAATGTTGATTTTCCTGCAGATTTTAAGTAGTGTTTCTTACTTTTGTCAGAAAATTCTTCTTTATTCATTTTTGTCAAATAATTTCAGTATGACCATTCAGGGGGAACAAATTCAATTCTAATAATCATATTTATGATTGACAAGTATCACATACCTTTAGATGGATTAGTTTTAGTTTGCATGATTAATGCTATTTTAATTTTGTCTTGAATATATTTCTTATATGTTTGTGTTTCTAACCAAGTACTATTTTCCAGACTGCATCTAGTAATCAGATAATCAGCTGAGTTTAGAACTTGATGCCATTACATTACTATTCTTTAAGTCAATCATTTTCCTTGTATTAAAATATATTAAACATCCATTTGTGAAAGTTATAGGAAATAATATTATTAGAAGAACTTTGATTACATAAGTTGAATTCAAAAATCCCTTGAATATTAAGAGAACTTCATTTATGAAAGGGTAGAGAGTAAGCTTATATTTTTCATTTAATACATAGTCTTTTAAAACCGAAAAAATGTATTGATGTCCAACGTTGTATATGTTTGTATTATAGATTGTTTATTATCTATTAGTATATTTTCATGTATTGATTTTCAACAGGAAGCATAAGAGGAGTCAAGCCACTGGAGTATTACTTTAATAATTACAGATTTACAATATAAGTCAATATTAGCAAACCAATGCCTCCATCCTCCGAATCTTTGCTATGCCAGTCTAAGGAGATTCTTGCTTTTTGGGGCTACCATAAGAACTTTAATAAAATAGAGTTTATTTTTTTTACTTTCTTAGAAGGGGGAAAATTAATGACTGACTAAAAAATAAGATATTTGGTAAGATTATCATTTTGGTCAATGTACGTCTATCCTCAAATATGAAAAATAATTTATTCCAGTTGTCTGTTAATTTAGATATATTGTCAATTAAGTTTTGGTAGTTAACTAAAATTGATTTTTTTATTGTTAGTCTCAGTAGTAATTCATAAGTATTTTAACTGTAAATTGCTCCAGCTACATTTTTTTGTAAGAGTTTAACTTAATGGTTATCCTGTTGTTTATAAGCAAGGCTTTCTGTTTTATTGTGATTAAATTTCATTCCTGAAATCTTTTCAAAATACTCAATAGAGTTAATAATATGACCCAATGAGAGTTCAGTATTATCAGTAGTGAGCAGAATGTCATCAGCAAAAAACTTGAATTTTAGAAGAATTTTTTTTTATTTATTTTAAAACCTTTAATGTTTATGTTAGATCTTATATAGTTAGCAAACATCTCTATGATAAGTGCAAATAGCAAATGGAATAACGTGCATCCCTGTCTGGTATATTTTAAGATAGCAAAGGGGCTAGATATAAAGCATCCTATTTTGACAACATATTTTAATTAATATTATGAAATCAATGGAAACATTATATTCATTTAGTACTCTGAACAAGACTGATCAATTCACAGAGTTAAAAGCTTTATCCTTGTCTAAGCTTATTATGGATAACTCTTTTTTTTATTTGTGTTTGCCATATCAATTAAAGAAAAGAATCCTGTTATATTATTCTTGAACTTTCCTATTAAGTATAAACTTAGTCTGCTCTTCATTTACTAGACCAATGAGCATTTGATTTAATCTTTTTGCTAATACAGACATGAAAATCTTGTAGTCTACATTCAAAGGTAATAAAGGTCAATAAGAAGAACAGTGAGCGTGGTCCTTATCTGATTTTAAAATAGGTGTAATAAGAGAATATCTCCGTCATGGGAGAATATTAGATGTACTCTTAACTTCTTCAAAAGCATTTAATGTTTTTTTAAATATTATCAGGTAAAAGGTTATATGCCTCAAGAGTTATCTCATCCATGCCTTGTGCTTTATTAGTTTTAAGATTTTGAATTTGGTCTTTTAATTCCTAAAGGAAAAAGACTTAGTCTTGCTTTTCTGTTCTTTTATGTATGTTTTCTTTTAAAACTATCCAATAAGTTGCTGTTACTGGGGTTTGACTTTGTTTTATTAATTTCTTCATAATATTTGCTAGAACATTTTAATATATCTTTTAGATCTGTAGTTATTAGTTTTTTTCCCTTCTTTATAAACAATATCTTTGATATGGTTTCTTTTATTCATCTTTTTTCAATCTAATAGCTTTTCTATGAAGGTGCTTAGGGTTTGTTGAATACAACTATAATTTATTTTTTTCTAGATTAATGGAAATCTTATAATGTAAGATTTCTAGGTATTTCTTATTTAGATTCTTCAACTGTGTGCTTAGGGCTTTATCATTGGGTTTAGGGTTTAATTTTAATTTATTAATTTCAGCTTGGAGAGCATTTAACTTTTTAACCCATTCCAATCTTTTACAAATATACCGGTTCTTTACTTTACCATATAAGTATGCTTTTAATGCATCCCATAGTATGACATCAGTGACCTCACCATTATTGTTAAATTCCATAAATTGATTTATCTCTTTTAATAACCATTCATTAAAGCCTTTTATTTTAATGATATATGCCAGGAGTCTTTGGCAAGAAATTAAATTGATTGGACTTAAAGTTAATTTAAATCTCATAGCATTGTGGTCAGATAAGGAACATGAAACTATTAGTACCTCCTCTGTTTTGGAGTATAATGCATTGTGTACCAATACTTTATCAGTATTGGTTTGAGTCTTAAATCTAAAAGAATAGTGAGTATATTTTAAAGAACCATCTAGTTTTAAATCTGATATATCTCTCATATACATTGTATTAATATAATGATTTAAATGTTTTGTTACTGATGATAGCCTGATTTGTTTAATATTTGTAGTGTCTTTTTCTGATAGGATGCAGTTAAAATCACCAGCTATCACCATTTCTCCTTTAGAGAATACTGCTATAATATCTAAGTATTTCTTAACTAATTTAGAACCAATCCCAGGGATGCAATAGGTATTTATAAGGGTATAGCATTTTTATCAATTTCTGTTACCACCAATCCCAGCATACCATTCTTGCCAGAACAGGAATCCACTATTTTAGAAAGACCTGAAGTCTTTTTTTTTCCCAGAGAATAAGAACAGCTCTTCTTTTTGAACCAAACTGAGAGATAATTGAAAATGAATATGCTTTTAACAACAATCTATTTAAATATTTCATCAATAAATGAGTTTTCTAAAGACAAACACTGTCTACTTTATGTAGAGTTAAATATTTATTAAAATTACCCATTTAAAGGGTTATTTAACCCATTTATATTCAATGAAAGGCATTTATATACTGGCATCTATTGGAACAATAGGTATAGAAATTACTATGAAAAATAATTTAGTGCATTAATAATTACACTAACAAAAGAACAACTTGTTATGGACAAACACAATAAGGATGATGTGAAAATTTCAGAATTAAAAACATTTTTAACCTCCAAGATAAAATAAAGTATTCCAGGCTTTATGAAAAGTTCATACAAGCTGCTTACTAACAACACCACTGGTGCTACTACTTCTATGTACATAAAATGAAATTTTTAAATAAATATTTTACATTTTTTAAAAAAGATGTTAAATTACTAGAAAAAAAAGAAAAAAAAACTACACAACAAAGTTAATATACAATAACACCTATCAAATAGAAAAGCTTTAAATAACTATTAATTTATAATAATTAGCATTAATTATACATAACATTTATTTATATAGTAACTATCATATTGAAGATATGCCACAAAAATCAATAACCAAAAAAGGGTTTTCACCTCCAAAAAATAAACACACAAGGCGTAGTTCCAGGACAATAAAGGCTGTCTTCCACAAGTAAAAGGACTTCCTTCCACAAATGTTTTGTAATGTTGAATCCGTTCCACTACAGTTACAAGAATTGAATCCAAAATGGTGTAATAAACCACTTTAATGTAAATAACTTCAAATAAAATTAACAGTTTAAGCGCTTTCATGTCTCCACAGAGACTTCATCAGAATCATCTAGTAACCGTTCTAAAGACATTTTTTATATCTTTGCATTCACTATCATTGGTTGGCCATGTAATACTTCAATTATCCAATTATTCGTTTATATCGCCATGTTGATGTTTCACTTAGACCTTCTGACCTTTTGTTAACCTCTTGGTAAAAACATATACATAGATTTACAAGTTGCAAGAATGTGCATAATCTTTCAAGGTGCATGTAACTTCACCCACATAATAAAAACATTTAAAAACATTTAAAAAACTTGTAGTCTAAACTATCAAAACAGGGGCTTAGTAGGAAAAAATGAATATGCAAATAAATAAATACAAAAAAAACAAAAAACAAACAAAAAAAAAAAAAAAAATATATATATATATATATATATATATATATATATATATATTTATAATATATATATTAAAAAATGAAAATGGGAATACTTTTAATTAGTATTTCGTGTATTATGTGTTTTTATATACATATATATCTCTCATGAACTATATACTTAGTATATATATACTTATACTATATACTTAGTATATGTATATATTTACATCTACTGGGCAACATATTCTTATTAAAGTCCTTCAACTAAAATGTTGTTGGTTGGTAGGTAATTCCTATTTACTTTTTATATTGTGCCTTTTGGGATCTTCTGAAAGTAGTTTCAAGGCTGGGGTAATAGAGATATGGTCATTCAAGGCTTTCCCGCTACATGCATTAAGCCTGGGTTGCCATATAATTTCTCTAAATTCTAACTTGGTTTCCCAGTCACCTCCTCTTTCAAAATGTTCAACCTAATCGAGTACCCAAAACATGAAATCAGCCTCTTTGCATATAAAGCATTGTTTTCATTTTTCTTATTAATGTCTCTCAAATGTTCATATATTCTTACTCTGAGATGACGTTTTGTCTTTCCTACATAATACCCCCAGCAGGGTTTACAGCATGCCAAGTAGACAACCCCCTTACAATAACAACTGTTGTATCTTTTTGCTCTTATGGTCATATTTAAACTTGGAATCCTAACTTCTTTTAACCCTGCTATAAAGAGGCGTTGTGTACATCTCCCACACTTAAAAGTTCCATATTCCAAGCATGTTCCCCCTACACTTATTTTCTTTTTCATCTCTATAATATTTTTTTAATTTTTATTTCTTCTAAAACTATATCTTAAAGTGTTTTGAAAAACACTCACCCTTGTTGGTATAGTACTGAACATCCCCCAAATTTTATTTATACATTTCTTTAACCATCCCATTCCATTATAGTAAGTCAATGTTAAATATGGTAACTGTGTCATCCTACTCTCACTGTTAACATTTCTTTTTTCGTCCCTTAATGTTTCCTTATTAGTTAATAATGGAACATATACAGTTCCCCATCTCTGTATAACATATTCTTTGATGGGTTCAATTAACTCATCTGGGTATTCTCTTTTTTGGAACATTCTTTGCACATTTCCAATTTCTTCCAAAAACTCTTTTCTATCTGATGTCATCCTTGCTATCCTTATCATCTGGGCCTTTACTATATTCATTTTAAAATGGTAAGGGTGGTCACTCTTGTAATGGAGGTATGCATTCGAATAACATTCCTTTCTATATATACTAGACTTGTAAGTGTTATTACTGTAGTCTTTACGTAATCTAACATCTAAATAATGTGCTTCTTCTTTGCCAATCTCGTGGGTAAATGGTAAAAAAAAACTAGTGCTGTGGTTAAAGAAATACATAAATTCCCCTATAATTTCATCTGGACCATCCCACAGGATGAAGATATCATCCAAAAAATGGTAATAGCCTTTTATATATTGGTAGCATTTAGATTTAAATATATACTGTTGTTCCCAATATAGCATAACAATATTGGCATAGGTTGGGGCACATGCTGATCTCATAGCCACCCCATCCTTTTGGTGGTATAGGTCACCATGAAAAAAGATATAATTGTATTTCAACACCAATTCCATGCTTTCCAAAACCAGTTTGAACTCATCTGCTGTTAAGAAACCCATTTCGACTAACATTTTTTCAAACTACAGTAACCCTTCGGTATGAGGTTTAACTTAAAATAGATCTTTTACATCTATGGTTATAAAACTTATTTCATCTATATATAAACCTGTTCCAATTTTATTCAAAAAATCCCAAGAATCCATTATAATATGTGGATAGTTAACATAAAATTCCTTTAATTTTGTGTCTTAATATATAGCAAGCGGTTGTGTTTTTGATCGTTGTGAGGAAACAATGGGTCTCATAGGTGGATTATCAGGTGCTTTGTGTATCTTGGGAATACTAAAAATAGCTGGTATAACTGGTTTAGAAACTTTTAAAAAATTGTATAGACTAATATCTATCAGTCCCTGTAATAAATTATTTTCTAGTATGAGATCTATTTTTGTATGAGATCTATTTTTTTATGTGAAATATTAACCTCATTCCTTGAAACCAAAACATAACGGTTGTCTTTACCTAATATTTCCAACATTCTGTTAGTATAGTCCCATTGATCCATAAGTACAACCCCTCCCCCTTTATCAGGTTTCATTATCCGAATTTTTTCGTTGTCACTCAGTTCTTTAAGTAATTTACTTTCTTCTATTGACAAATTCGCCTGTAAATTCTTTTCATTTTTATATTCTTTTCTTAACCTACTGACAACGCAACTTTCAAAATTTAATATGTCATGATGTAGGGGAGGGTTGTAAACATTCCTCTTTTTTAACGTATTCCCACTTTCATTTGTAGCCTCATCTTTAAATATATGTACAAGGTTTTGGTTTCTAGTGAAAATCTTAACGTTGAGCATAATGCTCTCAATACTTGGTTTTCTTGTTGGAACAAATGTAAACCCCTTTGTAAATAGTTTAAAATAATTCTCATTAATTCTTATTTCTGTATAGTTGAAAATATTAAAATTATTAAATGAATAAACTGTGACTTTGTGTTTTCCAAAATTAACTCCATGTTCATTGGGGTCACCATCCATTGTTTTTTCATAGTTTGTCCCTATCCCTGTCATCTGTAACCATTCCTCACATGCTGATGAATGTTGTAATTGCCCATCACTTAGGCATAGGATGGTTATTGGGCTCGGTTCCGTATCCTCTCGGACCTTCTCGGTCCTTCTCCCCCTAAAGGATTCTCCCCATTTTGGTTCTCCTCTCTCTCATAATTCTGTTCATACCCATTTTTATAATACTTATGGTGATCGCACTCATTCTGTTTCCTATATCTACCATTTTCACCAACTTTATTGTTGTTGTAACCATCCCCAAACCTACATTGCCCTTTCATGTTTCTATTATCACAGTGGTAAGCTATACCACGTCGATATTCATTTAAATCTTTTTCCAATTTCATAGCTTTCCTATTATAACTTTTAGTGGTAATGTTATCTACATCCTGCAATGTTCTAAAATAAACATTCTTATATTCAGCAACAGTAAAAAGCAAATCAGCGTTAATCTCTCTATTCAACCTTTCTATCTCACTTTTACATTGTTCCATCATACTTTCATTGTTTTTGATCATGGCTTTTAATATGGCCAAACCACATTTGTTTAAAATATCACTTATTGTTTTAAAAATTTCTGTATCAACAACAGTGTTGTTCGGGAACTTATTGATCCTGAGTCCCTTAGGTACAATTTTGTCACTTAGACATTTGTTAAAGTACCAATTATCAACTGCTAGGGTTTTGTACCTAGTCAAAAGTGTTTTAAATGTCTTATATTTGTCCTTGTATGTCATATTTTCAAGCTGGTCTCTCCCTTCCCGTTTATCAGTTCTACTGAACAAACTGTCCAACCATAATTTAAAGTCCAAATTCGCATAATGGTTTTTCCTACTAGCCTCATTTTGTTCACTCCCAGTTCTCCTGGTCTGCCGACCACTGGCCTCATTTCCTCTAGTCATTGCATTTTCCTGGACCTGCTCCCCCTCTCCTCATCGCTCAGTTGGATTCACTTCTGACGTCTGACATCATCTCGGTCTTGACAGTTACCCTGGGACTACTTTGCGCACATGGTAATTCTGCTCCTGAATCAGGAAGTATGTTGTCATTTTGCAAATAGTTCTGTATTACCCTGATTAGTTCGTTCAACAGGGTACTATTATTCCTTTTCTGGAGACTCCTTGTAACCAGAAAAAAATGCCACAAAAAACAATAACCAAAAAAAGGTTTTCACCTCCAAAAAATAAACACACAAGGTGTAGTTCCAGGACAATAAAGGCTGTCTTCCACAAGTAAAAGGACTTCCTTCCCCAAATGTTTTGTAATGTTGAATCCGTTCCACTACAGTTACAAGAATTGAATCCAAAATGTTGTAATAAACCACTTTAATGTAAATAACTTCAAATAAAATTAACACAGATTAAGCGCTTTCATCTCTCCATGGAGACTTCATCAGAATCATCTAGTAATCGTTCTAAAGACATTTTTATATCTTTGCATTCACTATCATTGGTTGGCCATGTAATACTTCAATTATCCAATTATTCGTTTATATAGCCATGTTGATGTTTCACTTAGACCTTCTGACCTTTTGTTAACCTCTTGGTAACCCTAGCAGTGGATAATTGGTACTTTAACAAATGTCTAAATGACAAAATTGTACCTAAAGGACTCAGGATCAATAAGTTCCCGAATAACACTGTTGTTGATACAGAATTTTTTAAAACAATTAGTGATATTTTAAATGAATGTGGTTTGGCCATATTAAAAGCCATGATCAAAAACAATGAAAGTATGATGGAACAATGTAAAAGTGAGATAGAAAGGTTGAACAGAGAGATTAACGCTGATTTGCTTTTTACTGTTGCTGAATATAAGAATGTTTATTTTAGAACATTGCAGAATTTAGATAACATTACCACTAAAAGTTATAATAGGAAAGCTATGAAATTGGAAAAAGATTTAAATGAATATCGACATGGTATAGCTTACCACTGTGATAATAAAAACATTATAGGGCAATGGAAGTTTGGGGATGGTTACAACTACAATAAAGTTGGTGAAAATGGTAGATATAGGAAACAGAATGAGTATGATCACCATAAGTATTATAAAAATGGGTATGAACAGAATTATGAGAGAGAGGAGAACCAAAATGGGGAGAACCCTTTAGGGGAAGAAGGACCGAGAAGGTCCGAGAGGATACGGAACCGAGCTCAACAACCATCCTATGCCCAAGTGATGGGCAATTACAACATTCATCAGCATTGGAGGAATGGTTACAGATGACAGGGATAGGGACAAACTATGAAAAAACAACGGATGGTGACCCCAATGAACATGGAGTTAATTTTGGAAAACACAAAGTCACAGTTTATTCATTTAATAATTTTAATATTTTCAACTATACAGAAATAAGAATTAATGAGAATTATTTTAAACTATTTACAAAGGGGTTTACATTTGTTCCAACAAGAAAACCAAGTATTGAGAGTATTATACTCGACGTTAAGATTTTCGCTAGAAAACTAAACCTTGTACATATATTTAAAGATGAGGCTACAAATGAAAGGGGGAATATGTTAAACAAGAGGAGTGTTTACAACCCTCCCCTACATCATGACATATTACATTTTGAAAGTTGCGTTGTCAGTAGGTTAAGAAAAGAATATAAAAAAGAAAAGAATTTACAGGTGAATTTATCAATAGAAGAAAGTAAATTACTTAAAGAACTGAGTGACAACGAAAAAATTCAGATAATGAAACCTGATAAAGGGGGAGGGGTTGTACTTATGGATCAATGGGACTATACTAACAGAATGTTGGAAATATTAGGTAAAGACAACCATTATGTTTTGGTTTCAAGGAATGAGTTAATATTTCATATAAAAAAATAGATCTCATACTAGAAGATAATTTATTACAGGGACTGATAGATATTAGTCTATACAGTTTTTTAAAAGTTTCTAAACCAGTTATACCAGCTATTTTTGGTATTCCCAAGATACACAAAGCACCTGATAATCCACCTATGAGACCCATTGTTTCCTCACAAGGATCAAAAACACAACCTCTTGCTATATATGTGGACACAAAATTCAAGGAATTTTATGTTAACTATCCACATATTATAGTGGATTCTTGGAATTTTTTTGAATAAAATTGAAACAGGTTTATATATAGATGAAATAAGTTTTATAACCATAGATGTAAAAGATCTATTTTAAGTTAAACCTCATACCGAAGGGTTACTGTAGTTTGAAAAAATGTTAGTCGAAATGGGTTTCTTAACAGCTGATGAGTTCAAACTGGTTTTGGAAAGCATAGAATTGGTGTTAAAATACAATTACATCTTTTTTCAGGGTGACCTATACCACCAAAAGCATGGGGTGGCTATGGGATCAGCATGTGCCCCAACCTATGCCAATATTGTTATGCTATATTGGGAACAACAATATGTATTTGAATCTAAATACTACCAATATATAAAAGGCTACTACCATTTTTTGGATAATATCTTCATCCTGTGGGATGGTCCAGATGAAAATATAAGGGAATTTATGTATTTCATTAACCACAGCACTAGTTTTTTACAATTTACCCACAAGATTGGCAAAGAAGAAACACATTATTTAGATGTTAGATTACGTAAAGACTATAGTAATAACACTTACAAGTCTAGTATATATAGAAAGGAATGTTATTCAAATGCATACCTCCATTATGAGAGTGACCACCCTTACCATTTTAAAATGATTATAGTAAAGGCCCAGATGATAAGGATAGCAAGGATGACATCAGATAGAAAAGAGTTTTTGGAAGAAATTGGAAATGTGCAAAGAATGTTCCAAGAAAGTGGATACCCAGATGAGTTAATTGAACCCATCAAAGAATATGTTATACAGAGATGGGGAACTGTATATGTTCCATTATTAACTAATAAGGAAACATTAAGGGACGAAAAAAGAAATGTTAACAGTGAGAGTAGGATGACACAGTTACCATATTTAACATTGACTTACTATAATGGAATAGGATGGTTAAAGAAATGTATAAATAACATTTGGGGGATGTTCAGTACTATACCAACAAGGGTGAGTGTTTTTCAGAACACTTTAAGATATAGTTTTAGAAGAAATAAAAATTTAAAAAATATTATAGAGATGAAAAAGAAAATAAGTGTAGGGGGAACATGCTTGAAATATGGCACTTTTAAGTGTGGGAGATGTACACAATGCCCCTTTATAGCAGGGGTTAAAAGGAGTTAGGATCCCAAGTTTAGAAATGACCATAAGAACAAAAAGATACAACAGTTGTTATTCTAAGGGGGGTTGTCTACTTGGCATATTGTAAAACCTGCTGGGGGTATTATGTAGGAAAGACAGAACGTCACCTCAGAGTAAGAATATATGAACATTTGAGAGACATTAATAAGAAAAATGAAAACAATGCTTTATATGCAAAGAGGCTGATTTCAAGTTTTGGGTACTCGAGGAGGTTGAACATTTTGAAAGAGGAGGTGACTGGGAAACCAAGTTAGAATTTAGAGAAATGATATGGCAACTCAGGCTGGATACATGTAGTGGGAAAGCCTTGAATGACCATATCTCTATTACCCCAGCCTTGAAACTACTTTCAGAAGATCCCAAAAGGCACAATATAAAAAGTAAATAGGAATTACCTACCAACCAACAACATTTTAGTTGAAGGACTTTAGTAAGAATATGTTGCCCAGTAGATGTAAATATATACATATACTAAGTATATAGTTCATGAGAGATATATATGTCTATAAAAACACATAATACACGAAATACTAATTAAAAGTATTCCCATTTTCATTTTTTAATATATACATTTTATATATATATATATTTTGTTTTGTTTTTTGGGTGTTTTGTATTTATTTATTTATTTGTATATTCATTTTTTCCTACTAAGCCCCTCTTTTGATAGTTTAGACTACAAGTTTTTTTTAAATGTTTTTAAATGTTTTTATTATGTGGGTAAAGTTACATGCACCTTGAAAGATTATGCACATTCTTGCAACTTGTAAATGTATGTATATGTTTTTACCAAGAGGTTAACAAAAGGTCAGAAGGTCTAAGTGAAACATCAACATGGCGATATAAACAAATAATTGGATAATTGAAGTATTACATGGCCAACCAATGATAGTGAATGCAAAGATATAAAAATGTCTTTAGAACGGTTACTAGATGATTCTGATGAAGTCTCCATGGAGAGATGAAAGTGCTTAATCTGTGTTAATTTTATTTGAAGTTATTTACATTAAAGTGGTTTATTACAACATTTTAGATTCAATTCTTTTAACTGTAGTAAAACGGATTCAACATTACAAGACATTTGTGGAAGGAAGTCCTTTTACTTGTGGAAGACAGCCTTTATTGTCCTGGAACTACGCCTTGTGTGTTTATATTGAAGATATGCTCAGATCATTCTTAATACTTGAAATATTTATATGAATTAAGAAACTCTGTGTCTTTTTTAAGGTATATGTGCCTGTAATTTGACCAGAATAACACTGGTGCCCTACATGTACAACATTGTATAGCAAACATATTATCTATACTTATTACACTTTATAAAAAGGTTATGAACCAGTACCTTTATTAACATTTTGACTGTGTAAATTATTTATATTTCCACCACATTCACTACAAACACTTTATAACTGATTGTAAATTCGCATCTAATCTCTTACACAGAATAAAGCTTGTGAAAACAACCTGCATAGATTTTGGCTATTTACATTCAAATTCATTATCTAATAAGGCTGAATTATAAAGCAGACTGCTAATGTCTGCATTTTATGCAGAAATATAAGTTATCTTTATGAAATTGTATGTGTTTTTCAAGTTATGTTATTCCACTATTCTCTATATTAGACACATATCTGAGTTTTCTAACTAATAAAATGTGGCTACAGCATTATCTAGTATGAACAAATAGTTCAACTAGGAATAATACTCAATAAAAACTTCAGAATTACATAAAAAAACAGTGTACCAGCTACAGTGGGACTAGGACACTCAGTAGTAATGCTGAAAATATTTAACATAAATTTCCACTCAACTACTAAGTGTATGTGTGTATTGTGTTTGCGGTTTACTGAGTACACATGTATATGTCCTACATGAAATATGTACCATTTGTGCATTATTTTACTCATTCCCCCTTCAGTAATTAAACTTATGTTCTAAGTGTACGTAGCTAAAATAAGCCATTCAGAAGTCTAATGAATTACTATTATATTAAATTGCACTACTTACAGTTTGTCTTTAATACTGGAAAATATCATTTTAAAAAGGTAGAGCATTTAAAATTCCATTTTAGCAAACATTTTCTGTGTTCTGTAAGGTTCCTGTTTCTAAGGGGTTAGAGGTCACGTTGCACTTCCTCTCTGACTGAGGAACTGTTCAGGAAGGATTCAGAGTAAAGCAGAGACACACATATGATTGAGGCAAGCTGAAAACATTTTCTAAACTCTTCTGAAGTAATTCAATGGGAAAATAGACTGAAAACAAAGTCTTTAAACACAAAAGGCTCATGGACACATTCTGCAAGCCACATTTAAACTGAAAAAAAAATGTTTTAACATCAAATAAGCAGGGGAAAATTATACAACTTTAATAACATTGATAGAAAGAAAAGGAAATTAAAAACATACCAGTGTACACATTTTAACTATATCCACCACTGTCAGTAACATTATATGCAAATTTTTTATTATTTATTTTACATGCATTTACTGGGAAAGTCTGACTGGACAAAATGTCCTTTTTCAGCAGAGGCCCTGGGAAAAAAGCTCCACATTTATAAATAACAGTACCATACATATACAACACACATATACAAATGTTGATTCAATCTCAGATACAAGCAGACAATGAAAAATACATGTTATACATTTCACTAATGCAACCATATAGTTTAGGTACGAATAAAAAAATAGCAGTACTGTGATTGAAGGTACAAGAACAAAAGCAAGCAAGTTAAGTATACATATGCTTAATAGGGTATACTATTCAAATACAAAAATAACTGGTTGTGTTCTTTTAGCTGCCTTAAGAAATCTATGCCCCAGTAAATACTGTGTTAAATTATTAAAAATTAAAACAGTAAAGAATTTTAACATTCCCTTCTATACACATACATTTCCCAACAGTCAAACCAGCCCCCAAACCAGACTCATTCTATTAAAGTTACTTGGTTACTAAATTATTGTTGAAAAGGAAAGACTGCAAGGACAGAAAAGAAAGGAGAAGGAATAAGGAATAAAAAAATTAAAAAAAATTAAAACTGTTTCAGTATATTTTCCTTTAGATTCATAATAGATTAAAGTAAGCTCATTACTATATACTTTACTCCCTCTAGTGGAAAAACTACAATATTACAGTAACAGGGAGACTAATACTTGTAAACTGAAATTAATGTAAGGAAAATAGAAAAGTATTACCTTTAGGTGATGTAACTGCGGTGGTGGTGCTGCGGTAGCATTGTCGACTCACAGCAAGATGTTGTCAGTTCGATTCTCAGCTAAAGCATCTTCTGTGGGAAGACAGGCGTGAAGGGGCGTACCTTCATTGAAGGTTGTGCGTCAGGGCTGGTAACTCGGCACATAAAAATCTTCTACCAATCATTAGCAGACCGGAGTTCCGCTGTGGCGACCCCTAACCGGGATAAGCCGAAAGACACAAACATTACCTTTGGGTGATATCATTTAAATGATGTTTCAGAAACAACATATTTTAAGACAAAATATAAATAAATGTTAGTTTTATTTGTCTCTGGGCTTTGTTTTTCTTCTCTTTAACTCTCCAATCATTCATTGTAGCTTGTCTTTTTAAAGATACCTATAGGTCTATACAATCAGTCGAATTAAGTAAATTGTTTTCTGGTCAAAGGAAACTGCATCTTCTAAGGAATCAAATGTTTTTTTCACTTCTGGCAAGAATAATTTTAGTTTTGCAGGGTAGATTAGGTAAGTTTTTGTTCTGGTTTACTTCAGTGATTTTAATAGAGGAATACAAGCTTTTCTTTTCAAAACCACCAGAGAGGATTAGTCATTGTCAAATCTAATGAAAGACTCACCAAGATTTATGGGTAAAGCAGACCAGGCTGTTTTCAAAACTAGATCCTTGTCTTAACTAAGAATAGATTTGACTACTACAGATCTTGGATTTGAAAGCTTTTGCTTGATGTCACTGCAGTCAAAGATCTATGCGCCCTCTCTATGCCCAATGACAGGTCTTCAGGAAGGTTTAATGTTTTAGGGATTCGGATATATAAGAAGTTTACCATGTTATCTCTTTTTAGATGCTCAGGGACTTTATAAATCTGGATTTAGGGATGTTGTTACTCTTCTCACTATTCTCCAGGTCATCACTTTTTCCAAGAATGTATTGTTTTGTTGAAGAATAAAATCAGTGTTATGTTCTCCTTCTGTAAGTCTGCTGTCTATGTCAGTAACAGAATCCTCCATAGCAGAAATCTGGAATTTATGTTGTTTTACTACTTCTTTGATTAAGTCAATCTGTTTTTTTACAAACTTCTTTTATTTTGTCAGCTTTGCAGTCCAGTTTATTTAGTTTTAAGGATAGGTCTTGTATACTACAAAGGATAGACTTTAAAAATTTCTTCAGTGAAATTTCCTGTGAAACTACTTTAGAGTGGTCCATTTTCCATTGGTAATCTTTATCTTGAGGTTTTGACAGGAAAATCATTGAAATGTAAATTATCTTTTCCACCAAAATGTTCCAAGACGTTTCCAACATGATATTCCAGTTTATTTAAATGATTTTGATGAAAATGACAATTTAATCTTGTCAAAGGTGTATAGAAGAAGCAGGGCAAAATTCCTGTGCTGCTAACTGCCATCTTAGCCACGCCTCCATTCTGTCTAGTTTTCTAAGCCTAGCAGTAGTCAAGCAATTTGCATTCAAATCTCTGGAGTCATCCAACATTCCATCTTCTTGTCTGTGGGCCATGCCATTCTTTTTCTTTACTTCTACTTTGTTTCATTCTTTCACCCCTTATGGCTCTGTATTATCCTTTTGATAGGCTTCTTATTTTAAGAGTATCCATTTCTGGTCTTTGCTTCTGTGTATATTCTTTTTTATTTCTCTCCTCTCCACTGTTATTCTCCCTCTTTTTGCCTTTTATCATTCTTTGGCTCCCCTCCAATTTTTCTTGCATTGGTGTGTTCCTTTCCTCCTCTCACCTTTCCCTGTTGGCAAGTTAATACCACCCAAATTTTATATGCTTTCTGGTGCTGCCTTCTTTCTCTCACTGTGTAAATTTTCTCATTACACCATTTTTCATGGGAATTTGAATCCCCCAGACTTCTTTATCATCCATTATTTCTGTTTGGGCTACCCTTTCCATGAACCTGTCTTCTTTTCAGTGTGCCATCTGTGTCAAATTCCTTGATTATTAAATACTTTATAGCAGGATATCTAATCCATGCTGTGATCTCCACAACTTTAGCTCCTATATTTTATAAATCAGTAACTTCATTTTCTTGTGCACTGTATCAGAACAATCTTCCACTACTTTAATCTATTAGTCCATTATAAGGTATTACCTTGAGGAATCTGGCTTACAGTAAAATTCCCTCCTTCATTTTAAATACATGTAAACAGGCAGACAGATGTCTTGATGGCTCTCCCCCCCTTTGTATTTCTTTGCAACTCTGTCCTATCTATTTTTAGTTCAGTAGGATTTGGTAACATGAAACATTCCATTGACAGGTCCAGCCAGCATAAATCTAAGTCAATATTAAGAAGTTATGTACCTACCATAACGTTCCATGTTAGTTGTCTTCTCTCGCCTTCTTTCTTGCTTGATGGGTTCGGAGCCGATCCTCGGCTCCGACTCGGCACTTGCTAAGCTCGAGAGTCACTTTTACCAGCTCGAGGCAGCCCCATATCCCATGATGCAAGGCGGTAAGTACCCAGATCTCGTTTGATGACAAAGGGCAATAGTACCAAGCATAAACACTTCCCAAAGGAAGAAGAAAGAAAGCCTACAGGATGGAAGAAGGACCAGGTCAGAATGGTCTTCAGCATGATAACTCCTTGTAGAAAAGGTCTGTCCAGGCCTGGGGGAAGGAGGGAGGGTCGCAAGAAAGAAGGCGAGAGAAGACAACTAACATGGAACGTTATGGTAGGTACATAACTTCTTAATGTTAAGTTGTCAATCTCGCCTTCATTCTTGCTTGATGGGACCGTCCTAGCACCTCTATCCTGGGTGGCTCAATGGAACAGACTCTTGAGGACTGTAGAGCCAAAACTGGCTCTATCCCTGGAGGCCAAGTCCAATTTGTAATGGGAAACAAAAGTATGAGGAGTGGCCCAAGTGGCCGCTGCACAAATAGTGTCTAAAGGAAGTCTAGCTTGAAAAGCTGTAGAAGTAGCTAAGCTCCTAGTTGAATGTGCTTTGGGTTTTGAGCACAGCTGTTTTCCCCTGAGCAGATAAATTTCAGAGATGACCGAAGAAAGCCATCTAGACAAGGTCACTTTAGAGACAGGAAGGCCTTTCTTGTTATCCGAATAGGAAACAAAAAGTTGATCAGATTTCCTAAATTTTTTTGTTCTGTCCAAATAATATCTGAGTTGGCGGTGGACATCAAGATAATGTAGTTTTTGTTCGGCTCTGTCTGAATAGTTTGGGAAAAATACTGGGAGATCAATAGATTGATTCAAATTGGTCTTTGAGACGACCTTAGGCAAAAAGGTCGGATTAGTTCTCAATGATACTCTGTCTTTGTGAAAGACCAAATAGGGGGGTCGAACCGATAGAGCATGAAGTTCAGACACCCTCCTGGCCGATGTAATAGCTACTAGGAATAAAGTTTTCCAAGAAAGAAATTTTAGGGAGCAAGAAACAGCTGGCTCGAAGGGGGGAAGAATCAAGGATGTCAGCACTAAATTTAGATCCCATTGAGGAGGAGGATTCCTGATTGGGGGCTTTAGCAGGAAAATTCCTTTCAAGAAGGCTCTACAAAGCCTATGGGACATAATATTGTGATCTTGAACCCCGACATGAAAGTTCGAGATAGCAGCCAATTGAACTCTGACTGTGGAAGAAGAGGAGCCTGCATGAAAAATCTCTGCTAAAAAGTCCAGAACTGCCTGAACAGGGGCAGTGAAAGGATCAATATTCTTGGCTTTAGCCCAATAAGAGAAACGTTTCCATTTGCTTGCATAAATCCTCCTGGTAGAGGATTTTAAAGAAGCTACTATGATTTCTCTAACAGGGTTAGAGATCAAAGGAAGCCTGGCTAAGGAAGGAAGTGGAGCAACCATGCTGTGAGGTTGAGAGAAGGGATAGTGCGGTGCAGCTGACCGGATTGGTGAATCAGGAGATCTGGCACAGGGTCCAGATGCCACGGCTGCACTAAAAGATGACGATGGAGGAACGGGAACCAAACTTGTCGAGGCCAGTATGGAGCAATGAGAATCATTTTGGCTCTCAAAACGGTTGCTTTCTGGATAACTTGAGGAATTAGAGGAAATGGGGGAAAGGCATAAAGAAGTCCCTGGGGCCAATCCTGGGTCAGAGCGTCTCTGGGGGGATGGCCTGGTAGAGGGAAGAGAGAGAAAAAGTCTGGGCATTTGCTGTTTTGGGGAGTAGCAAAAAGATCGCAACATGGGCGACCCCATTCCAGAAAAATCTCTTCCACTATAGATTGTTTGAGAGACCACTCGTGAGGCATGAGAATAGCTCTGCTCAATCTGTCCGCTACAATGTTGGTTTTCCCAGGGATATGCGTTGCTACCAGAAACCGATGAGAGGAGATTGCCCATTGCCATAGTCTGAGCGCTTCTCGACACAAGGGGTAGGACTTGGTTCCGCCCTGTTTGTTGATATACCAAACTACAGACATGTTGTCTGTGTGGACTGCAATTGTCCCTACGGGAAGAAAGTCGTTGAGGGCTTGCAACGTTAAAAGCACTGCTCTCATCTCCAGGACATTTATGTGCAGGTGGTACTCGAACGGCTGCCACGTCCCATGAACCATCCTGCCCTGATAATGACCCCCACCCGATCAGGGAGGCATCCGTGGTGACAGTGGCTACCGGGGATGGGGGTACAAAGTGTCTGCCTTGGTGAACCTGGGGAGATGTGATCCACCAAGCAAGATGATCTTTGCAAGTTTGTGTCACCAGAATCTGGTGACGCATTGGAAGTTGTTGACGACCACTGAGTGAACAACATCCACTGAAGAAGGCGCATGTAGAAGCGAGCCAGGGGAAGAAGAGTAATGGCCGCAGCCATGAGGCCTAATACCTTTAGAACCATTCTGGCCTGTACTTTCTTGTTGGCTAGAATGATCCTGACATGACTTTGAATGTCTGAAACTCTTTGATCTGTAAGGGTAGCTGACATCCGAACAGTGTTTAAGTTTGCGCCTATGAAAGTAATAGACTGGCAGGGCGATAAGGATGACTTTTCGAAGTTGATCGAGATGCCCAAAAGAGTACAAAGCTTTATTGTGTAATCCCTGGCTTGAACAAGCTGATGCCTGGTGGTGGCTGAAAGGAGCCAGTCGTCGAGATACGGAAACACCTGGAATCCTTGACGTCTCAGGTGAGCCGTGACCACTGCCATGCATTTGGTGAACACTCTGGGGGCTGTAGTGAGACCAAAGGGCAGGGCTCTGAACTGAAATGACTGGACCCCAGGCGGAGAAATCTCCTGGAGCGTCTGTGAATTTTTATGTGATAGTACGCATCCTGAAGATCTATTGAGCACATCCAGTTGTCCTTCTGTAAGAAGGGCAGAATTGACTGAAGAGTGACCATTCGGAATCTTGTCTTCCTCACAGACTTGTTGAGTCTGCTGAGATCCAATATTGGTCTCCAGTCTCCCGTCTTTTTGGGGACCAAAAAGAACCTTGAGTAGATTCCGGGCTCTGAATGGTCTGTTGTAACTGGCTGAATGGCTCTTTTTTGCAGTAGTTTTGAGATTTCTAACTCCGCAATTTCCCTTAGACCGGGTGGTACATCTGGAAGGGAATTTGAGGGGTAAAGAGGACTTTCCTTGAAAGGAATTATGTAACCCTTGGATATGATCGACTGTACCCATCTGTCTTGAATGAGGGAGTGCCAGGCTTCTGGGTACAGTGATAATCTTCCCCCGACTGCCTCCAAGGAGGGACAGCCGGGCAACATCTCAGGGATGCTGAAAGGGCTTGTCAGAGAGAGACTCTCTGTTTCCCTGGTTTTGGACCCCTCTGCCTCTAGAGCGTCTGTTGTTGTTACCCCCTCTGCCTCTAGGGGTAAACTGACCACGTGAATCCGGCGTGACTCCTTGGGATTTACGGAACCACATTTTGCCACCCTTCTGTCCTTTGGGGTAAGGTCTAGAAGGGGTGGAAAAACGGACTCCTACGGCAGAAAGAGTCTTGCCATCCTGCTCACACCTGGTCAAAGTTTCCTTCACTTGAGGGCCAAACAAAGCTGACCCATCAAAGGGAGAGTTTGTGAAGGACGCCTTAAAGGGGTCTGCAAAGTCACATAGCCGCATCCAGGCTTGGCGTCTAAGAGCCACACCTGTACCTGCGGCCCTACTCGCTCCATCAGCAGCATATGATATTAGCCGCATGGAGGAGTTTGCAATAGAATTAAGGGTTCCTAGCTGCGAAGCAATTTTTTCCTGAGCCCCTGCAGCTGTAGGATCCTGCACAACATCACCTAGCTCCTTAAGGATATCCCTTTGGAGTCTGGTGAAGTGACATAGGTAATTCAGCGAACGCATAGCAAAGGTCGCTGAGGAAAACATCCGCTTACCGTACCTATCCATGGTCCTAGAGTCCTTATTAGGCGGATGGACTGGTACGGAAGGATCTGCAAGTTCCTTCTTGGTGGCAGCAGCCACCACCATGGCATCAGCGGGGACACCCTTAGTGAGGAATTGCTTATCACACGGGGCAGTAATAAATTTTGAAGGCCTCCTAGGGACTGGCTCTACAGAGTCAGGAGCAGCCCACGCCTTCGGGCAATAACCTGCATAAGGGGTCGAAGGCGGAGACACCCAGGAGGTGGAGGGCCGAGATCCAAACGCCTCTAGGTATACTGACTCATCCTCAGAGGGATTATTGGTGGGCCAGTTTCCCCTCTGTCTAAGGAGTTCTAGGATGTCTGAGAAGGAGACATCCTCAGAGGGGGATCTTGGGGATCCCTCTGACTCATCTAAGTCAGTATCTGAAGTGATAGACTCGGGGGAGTCTACATGTTTCCTCTTACAGGTCCTCTTACTAGGAGGATCTCCCGACACATCAGGAGAATCCTTGGAAGAGGGGGATATTCCCAATGGGGAAACCTGAGGCGGAGGATCTCTGGGTCCTGTAGCAAGAGAAGTGGCAGAGATGTCAACAGGCACTATAGAGGGAGGAGCTAAGGGAACAGACTGCTGGCTGATACCCGTGGCCAGCACACTCTTCATCACCTCGAATGCTCCCCTCCCAGGAAGGTCCGAGAGAACCCGTTCCGAAGAGCCAGGAACTCCAGGGCCCACCGAAAGGGAAGTCTCCGAGGCAGATGTCGGAGCCGAGCTCACCAAGGCCGAGGCTCCAAGGGGAAGAGCGGGCTCGGACAAGGGTCCGATGCCACTCACCCCCTCGGAGGAGACCAGGGAAGCCCGGCCACCGAATCCCTCTAAGGAAGGTCTCGAAGAGGAGATAAGAGTAGAGGCTGAAGGAACAGAAGGGGGTATCTGTCCCTCAGCCATAGCAGTAACCATTTCCGAAGACTCCAACTCCAAACTCTGGGGTAGAGTTGAAGGAGGAACTGCAATGGGGTGTGGACCAATAGTCGTCTGTTGAGACGGACTATGTAACATTTGGGCCAATGCCTGTGACTTAAGTAATCTACTGACCACTCTCTCTAAATCATGGTCAGAAAGCCTGGATGACCTTGAAGATCGGCTCCGATGGCTCCGTTCCGAGAGGAGAGGCGAAGCCGGAGCCGAAAGTATCGGCTCCAAGGAAGGAGACCTAGACCTCTTCCTCGAAGGAGCCATCGGAACCGATGAAACTACTGAACCTGTCGGAGCCGACAACTTATCAGAGCCGACAGGTAGCTTCGATGCATCGGCTCCAGCCGGAGCCGATACAGCCACAAAAGTAACGGTGTCGGAGCCGATCGGAGCCGACACCGATGCCTGAGCCACATGGTGGTCGGAACCGATCGGAGCCGACACCGAAGTGGTCGAACCAGAATCGGCACCGATAGCCATCGGTGCCGAAGGTTTAGTTAACCCAGAATCGGCTCCAGCCGGAGCCGATCTAGACTCTGAATGAGTCGGAGCCGAGGCCGCAGGCTTGGAAACAAAAGCCTGGGCCTTGGAAGACTTAGAAGTCTTGGATGGAGCCGACTTAGCCGGAGAGCCCTCCGGCTTAAGAAGGCCCCTCAAAATCAATTTATTCCTTCTTTCCTGCAGGACTCTCTGGCTGAAAGAATGACATATAGCACAGGAGTCCTGCAGGTGAAGAGGCCCCAGACAATACAGGCAAGAAGTGTGACCGTCTGTCAGAGACATTTTCTGACAGCACGAGTCACACTTCTTAAAGCCTGAGACCCTTTCTTTAGACATGGTGTAAAGCACACAAACACACACACCAGTCAAGAAATTAAATTAAATATACCAAGAGGTATACTAACAAACACACACACACACCCTAACAGGGGGGGGATGGGAAGGGTGAAAGTCTGACTAAAAATTAAGAGGAGACAGAGAAAATTTCTGTCAGAAAGGGTTTAAAACTAAGATAAAACTAACAATTAAAGGTTTTTTTATCAAAAGGGGCTAAAATAGCAAAGTAGCAAATCACTTACCAGGAGCTGGTAAAAGGAGGACCTCATCAGCGAAGCGGCAAACGAGATCTGGGTACTTACCGCCTTGCATCATGGGATATGGGGCTGCCTCGAGCTGGTAAAAGTGATTCTCGAGCTTAGCAAGTGCCGAGTCGGAGCCGAGGATCGGCTCCGAACCCATCAAGCAAGAATGAAGGCGAGATTGACAACTTAACATTCAGTATTCATTTCTGTATGCCTATTATTCCAGTATTACACTAATATTCGTTCTTCTTGATATTTTCTCTAGATCATCCATTTTGAATTTTCTTTAATTATTATTTTTGCTCCCACAGTTATTTTATCATCCTCCAAATTGTGAGTTTTCTCACTGAATTTATGTAGTTCATTTTGCTATACTCCTGTTTTTTTTTTTTTTTTTTTTTTTAATTACACCTCCTCTGTTTTCTGTCCTCTGTGACTGCCATTAGCTTACTAAATAAACCACAGGGCTATTCCTCCTTAAGTGCTACTTTAAATGCAACCACCTGATCTTCCTTTTATTCTTATTAACTCATCTTCTAGATTGTTGGTTATTTTCTCCCAGGTAACCTGTGTTTTTTCTCTTTTTATCTGCCCTTTTCTTGAGCTTCTGCATCAAGTGGCCATCTTTGAGTGGGCTCACTGCCACTCCCCCACCCCAAACTCTGGTCTATCTTAGGCAAATTTTAACACTGGGTGCAATAATCTAATCTTTTTTTTTTTTTTCTGAATTCAGTTAAAACAAAATGTATGCATCTTTCTCCAAAAACTATGGCATTTGAAAAAACAAACGAAATACAATTAATGATCTTCAGACCCCTTTACATGATGCAGTTTCAGACATGATACATAATAGTTAGTCATCAGTCACTGTGAATGTTAAATGACTCAACAGCTACCACCATAGCACACTTAACTTTGATGCTGTCTTCACAAAACAGTGTTGGTTCTATTCCCTTGCCTGGTGATTAAATTCATTTGTTAATACTGACAAAACAATACAGCATCAGGGGGTGCTGCATTCCTGAGTATCACATACTTCAAATAGAACATTAAACTGAAGTTGTGTCTGCCTGAGCTGATGGTAGATCAGGTGGATGTTAAGGGTCACTTAGTACTGATTGAAAGGAGTAAAAGGATTTCACAAGTGCCCTGGCCAAATATTCCCTAGTCAGTATGAACAATATCTTACTTCTCCCCTGAAAACAGAATATGTACAAAGTAGGATTAACCCAGTCAACAAAAGCATGCATGCATGAATGAATAAATGACTGCATAAATACATAATGTTTTCACAGTTTCACAGATTTGTACTAAACTAACTGCCATGCAGGGTATTTTAAGCCTAGCCAATTATTCCATATGAGACTCAATCTAATCTTTTATTAGGTTTCGGTTCATAGGCATTTACTGGGCTAACAAACACAAGGGCCTTATTAAACCTAACCATACATCCCCATATTTCTGACAAGTTCTGGTACCCTTGATAAATATAAGCTGGGGTTTGTGAGGTGAAACATTTACAAGCAGGGGCCTGGGAGATGAACCATTTATATGCTGCCTGTCTATTAGAGACATTGGTGCCAAACCAGAGATTCATTTCTTGTTTCCCTTCCAGTTGAATTGGGTTAGAAAAGAACTCTGCTTCATATCTAGATTGCCTTGAGTTTTTAAGGTAAAGACCTCAACCATTATGCCAAGCCCCACCCTCATAAAACTAATGCAATATTATGCTGCAATGGTCAGGAATCAAACTCAGGCCTCCCACAAGACAGATGAGAAATCTGCCACTAAACCACTGATGCTTATGATTTGCAACCTGATGCTCATATTCATAGGTAATTACGAGGCTTGCACTGTCTGGTTAACTGATTTTATTAGAGTCTCACTGAAGGCAAATTGAGGTGGAGGGGAATTAAACCCTAGACTGCAAGAAGCAGCTTGTAAACAGCTCTTATCCTTAATAATTTGCAGTCTTAATATATTTAACAAAAATAACCAACTGACTGCTGTGGAGAATAATCCTATTTAACCTATGAGACATAATAAACTTTAGGAACACTATTTCTACACAAACTTCTCTTCTGAGAAGTGATTTGTCCCTCATTCTTAAAACACTGCCTCACCAAGTTGTAATTTGCTTGCTATAAATATGCTAAAATTACCATTAATTACTAATTGCCATTCATCATTTTGCTGTCTTGGAATGACTAACATGGGTGAGTGTTTGCTATATAGTAATGCACAATTATCTTCTGACCACATCCAATACTAACAGCTCCGAAACCAGGTTAAGTGCCGAGTACTACAAAACAAAAAAGAACAATACCTTACATTATAAAATCAACACTAGCAAAACCCAAAGAAATTCTGACGCTCCCTCATCTCTTTATTAAACCCAGGCTCTAGTAATAATCCTTGTCCAGACCCAAATAAAACACCCATTGAAATTGCTGCAACCTTCAACTCCTTTTTCATAGATATTACAGCCAATCCAACCGCTACCTTTCCCAAGACTAACTTGTCCACCACAGACTTCACCACAGCTAACAACAGTACACCCCCTATTCCCAACTTTACTCTGTCACCTATACCCACCTCGACTATTAAGAAATTGCTTCTAAAACTCAAACCATGCACAAATGCCCCTGACAATATACCCGCCAAATACCTAAAAATCTCAGCCAACTGAAGTACTTACCCTATCAGCATACTTCTCAACAGATCTCTCCAAGAATCCTATATGCCCATCATCTGGAAAAAAGTTTATATCCTCCCTCTACACAAGGGGGGGTCCGAACATAGACACCACCAACTTCCACCCCATTGCTATACTATCACCCATCTTTAAGATTCTGGAAAAATGTATTCATTCTCAACTTCTTCACTATCTGACTCACAACCACATCCTCTCCACCACCCAACTCAGATTTAGGCCAGGACATAGTACCACCACTGCCCTCATATCCTTCATGGACACTGTCAACTGAACCTGTGACACTGGTAAAATCATATCTTCACTATTTCTTGATCTTTCTAAAGCTTTCAATACTATATCCCACTCTCTCCTTCTAACAAAACTCTCTAACATAGGTACCTCACCTCAAACTCTAAACTGGTTCACTAATTACCTCACTAACAGGCAACAATCAACTAAACAGCAGAACTCTTACTCCCCTTTCCTAAACCCCACCACTGGTGTTCCTCAAGGCTCCATTTTAGGCCCTCTTCTGTTTAGCATATTTATCAATAACTTCCACACCACACTCTCTCAAGGCTCAGTCATCCAGTACACAGATGACTCCACTATCATCTGCACTGCAAACAACTCCTCAGAACTACACCAACTCACCCAAAATACCCTCACCTCCACCGAAATTTGGATGTCTAATAATCATCTTGCCCTGAACCCCCAAAAAAAACAAACTAGTAATCTTCTTCCCAAAAAGTCCACACACCTACAAAAAGAGAACTTCGCTATTCAATCCCTAAATGGTACCACTATTGACATTGTACCTAGCACAAAACTCCTAGGTGTCATCATAGACAAAAACCTCATATTCAATCTGCACATCCAGTCCAATGTCAAAAAGACACATCAAAAGCTTGGCACTCTCTACCGACACAAACATCTGCTCAGTGCATCAGCCCAACTTTCCCTTGCCTCTTCTTTTTTTATTACCATCTCTTTTATATGTATATATATCTAGAGCACTTGATAATAGTTTTCAATCTTACTCACAAACACTGGCTAATCTACAATGTATGTACTGCACTTGTGTACTATGTATGTATTCTACCTATGTTCCAAATTTCAGCTGTACACCACAAATCTATTAATTACCTTTATTTTTAAAATTAATATTTTTTTGTTTGTTCTCTCCACTGTAACTGTTTATGTGCCGCATAACACTTTAAAAACATGTCTCTTGTAATTTGTGTGTATACTGATCATGTCTAAATAACTAAATGTGTCTGTAATTTTTCTTTGTGGAGCTTTTCTCCCTGGGCCTCTGCTGAAAAAGGGCCTTTTCGGCTCAGTAAGACACCCCCGGTTAACAAATGTAAAATAAATAAATAAAATAAATATGGTGCCCCCTCCTCACCTTCAGTCCTCTCTAAAGTCCAAACTAGACTCATGCTACAACAAAATTGCTAAATTTGTAACTAATGCCTCCTACTCATCCCGCCACTACTTATCATTACGCAACCTAAAATGGCTTAAACTCCCCAACTATCTCATCTTAATCCAACTAAATACATCTCACAAACTCATTCATAATCCATCCACGTGCTCTGCTCTATCTTCTATACTTACTTTATACCATCCTAACAAACCACTCTGATCCAACAACCAACTGCTCGTAAATGTAGAAAATCCCAAACTTTCCACTGGCCAGATGCTTTACTCCTTTTCCACCACAAAACTTTGGAACTCCCTCTCCCCAACACTTAGATCCACCTGCTCAGTAACCCTCTTCAAGACATCTCTGAAACAACAACTCTCCTCATCTTGGCTGTGCTCATGTGCTAACACCACATCCCATATAACCTAACTTCAACCATCACAACAATTCTCACCCCCACTCTACTACTGTGGCATCCTCCTTTCACATCCACTTGTCTTTTAACTTACTCCGCCTTTCCTTCTTGTCCACTTCCCTCTTCTACTAACCCTCATTGGCCTATCATTGTTCCTTCCTGTCTACTTCCTTCTCTTCCTAACCCTTATAGACCTGCTATTGAACCAGGCGAGGCATTCATGTACTCTCGCAGCCTTCCTTAATATCATGCGATCACTTATATCTGCAACAATATGCACTGACTTTGCTGATTCCTGCAACAGGACTCATATAGCCTATTGCTCAGCTATTACAACTCCTAAACATGTGAAAAGTTTAAGTACCTAGTCTCTGATTAATTCCTATATCTGCTTTGCACCCACTGTATGAAGTGCCCTATATAAATTTTGCTAGCTGATAAGTACTCATATGGAATGTTCTCATGTATATACTAGGTATTGCTCATATAATATCTTTGATTTGAGAATGATTACTTATGTAGTGTTTTTTTTTTCACCAATTGAATACGCTTCCAATAATATGTTCTAAATGTCTTTATTAATGTAAATTCTGTATTGTGTGTGAAATGTCTTATATGTGAAGCTTTTCTCCATGGGTGTCCACTGAAAATAGGCACTTCTGGCCCAGCTGGACCATCCTGGTAAACAAATGCAAATAAATAAATAAATACATACATACATAATCTTCAGTGGCTCACAAAAATGGTAGTAATCATTTCACTGTTCTCAATAACATTTATCTTATCTCTCTCTCGCTCTTTGGAAGGCCTTTATTATTCCTCTCCATAAAGGTGGTAATAGTAATGACATCCCAAACTTTCGCCCTATCGCCATCATAACCCCTATTTCTATGCTACTTGAAAAGTGTGTACACCAACAACTCTTACCCTACCTCATCAATAATCAGCTTCTTACCCCCACACAACATGGCTTGTACACCAACAACTCTTACCCTACCTCATCAATAATCAGCTTCTTACCCCCACACAACATGGCTTTAGACCAGGTCATAGTACCTCCACTGCCCTCCTCTCCTTCCTAGAAACAATAAAGAAAGCCTGCGACTCTGGCCACTTTGTATCCATTCTTTTCCTCAACCTCTCTAAGGCATTTGACACTATTTCCCACATCCTCCTTCTTACCAAACTCTCTAAACTTAACCTATCCCCTTCCTCTACCCAGTGGTTGTCAAGCTATCTCACAAACAGGCAAAACGCAGTTAAATGGAAAAAAGCTACCTCACCCTTCCTTAATACATCCATAGGCATTCCCCAAGGTTCCATTCTAGGCCCCCTACTATTCAACATATTCATAAATGATTTCTTCCAAGCCATTCCTAACTCCAGTCTCATCCAATATGCCGATGATTCTGCTATAATCTGTTCCTCCCCTTCCATCACAACTCTTAACAATCTAATACAAGCGGCCTTCTCTTCCATTGAACAGTGGATGCTCGACAACCATCTAGCTCTTAATGCAACCAAAACAAAACTTATGTTATTCAATGCATCCAAAACCACTTCCCTAGACAAACAATCCTTCATAACTACCAGCAATATAATACCCCCCTAGAACTAGTCTCTGACACAAAATTACTAGGAATTATCATTGACAATCAACTAAAATTTGATAAGCATCTACAAGCAAATATCAAAACACCCCATAAAAAATTAGGTACGCTTTATTGCCACAGTTACTTTATCTCTCCCACCACCAGGATTACATTAGCTAATGCATACCTCATCCCATCCCTTTTATATAGTGCATCTATCCTAACCAGCCTACAATCTTCCCTCAAAACAAAACTATCATCTTGTTATAAGAAAATATCCAAATTTGCAGCAGGTCATAGAGCCTCTTCTCACCACTGTAATTCCCTTCACCAACTAAGTTGGCTAGAATTACCAAACTTCCTCACATATACCCAGCTCATCCAAGCACACAAACTCATTCATAACCCGTCTGTCTGCCCCTCCCTAGCAAATATCTTTGAAATGCATAAACCAGATAGACTCCTAAGATCCAATTCCCAAAACCTAATTAAATTGCATAAACCAACACATCCTGCTGGGAATCAATTGATGTACTTCTCTCTTGCATGCCTCTGGAACTCTCTCCCTTCTCCCATCCATACCACCGGCAGTTTCTCCTTGTTTAAAACCTCACTGAACTCGCACCTTACTTCACAATGGAAATGCTCTTGCTCTCATCCAACCTAATTCTACCACACTTTCTTCCTAACTTTCCAAACTTCGTTGCCTGTCACTACCTCCTAAAGTTTTACATCCCTTGGAACATATTCGACCAATGACTAAAAAAATTACCTCATTGTAATTCCTTAAAAAAAAAAAAAAAACTACTTACTGAATTAACCTAATGTAATTTTTCTAATGAAAATCGTTTTTTATTTCTGTATTATGTAACATCTTTTTGAATTGTTCAATATGGGTTTGTACCATACAAAATATGTATTTAACATTTAATTGAAACCTGTCTGTTGAGAGACAGCCTTACAAGACTATCTGCAAATATATAGAGCTGAGTATATTTTTCTGTATTATTCTGTATTATAGATCTAAATTGTTGCTTAGATATCTGTTGTCTTACTGTTCTGCAAATATACAGAGATCAGTATATATTTTTTTGGTTTTATAATTTGCACTCTGATTCCTCACATCTGTGTTGAAACTTTTGCCCACTCCCCCTCCCTGTTCTTGGTTGTAGTTTAAATTTGGTGGCTTTTGCAGTGCCCGCTCCACTGTAGATTTGATCTAGGACACTCCCTCAGTCCCATCTCTTTACCGCATTCTACCTAATAAACCCTTTCTGCACTTGCTTTTAGTCCTTTTTAATTTAATTACATTTTTTCAAACTGTGTGTGGACTAATACTGCTACATACTCAAGTGTGCAAGCTTGCACTGCATGTGAATTGTTTTTACTACTGTTTTTGCTACTTTTCTGAAAAAAAAAAATTGTAAGCCTATTTCCTACCTTTCCTGTAATTAGTGTTCCAGATACAGATTTGCTGTATCCAGGACTATGTGTAGGAGGGAAGCCTTCTAGCTTATCAGTGGGAGTGGTAAGCACTAGATAACCTGTCTACCACATGAGGAGTGGTTCTGGCCCAAAATTTGTAGTTATTGGCCATTTGGGCGGTCTTCCATCTCTCTCAACTTTCTGATTTGAAGGCCTGCATTTGCACTTGTTTCTGTCCTGCAACTCCAGGGCCCATCTCATTTGCTCAGTCAAAAAAAAAATGTATCTGCTTTTACTGTATTTGTGTTTCTTCCTACTTTATTTTGTTTTTGCGTCATCTTAAAAGTACTCAATTGTATTTATTACTGCTTGGTGTAACTCATTCTAAGCCTTTTAGTTTAAGCACTTGGGCTTCAGACCAGTTGTTTTACATTAAGAAGGTTTGTGGTCTGCACTGTAGTGGCAGAACAGGTAGCTTACATCCTTCTAAGTTGGGAACTGCTGATTGAGGGCTCAGTGTCTGTTATTCTAAAAGTGTATTAATTCTGGTTTAAGCACTTGGGCTTCAGGCCAGTTATTTTACATTAAAAGGGTTTGTGGTCTGCACTCTTGTGGGAGGAGAGGCTGGACTCTGCCCTTCTGAGCTGGGAATTTCTGGTTAAAGGCTTATAGTGCCTGCATATTTAAACTGCTTCCTACTGAAATTGGTACACCTTGTTTGCTGTAGCATAGACTAGATCCAGGCCTGCTGAATCTATCATTGTTTGTATGCTTGTTGTTTGTTTGCTTTTTATTTCCCTGAAACGCTAATTCCACCTAAAACATGGCTTTTCAGTGCTTCTGTGGATCCCTAGTGATATCTGCATTGCTTACTGTACTTATTTCCTTGTTTCACTTGAAAGAAAGTTACTGTTTGTCGTTTTTGCATTTAAGTTACCTGTAACACATTGCATTTAAGATACCTGGCACGTGCTCACTAAAGCAATTATATAAGTCAGCACTAAAAAATTAAAAGCACTACACCCTCACAAACTCCCCTTGAGTACCTTGTTCCCCAATGGCCCTTTTTTCAATTATAAAAGAATTCCCAATAATATTATAGCATGTCCAAAGGTCAGTTGTCAATCTCCTCTCCGGTCCAGCTGGTGAATCTGGGAATCTTGATGCAATGTTACAACTGCCTCATGTACACAGACAACCCCCTCCTCCTCCCAACAAATTCCAACACATGTGAGAGATGCAACCATATAGCCATACTGGAGGCAAAGCTCTCTCAACTCAGTACTGGCAAAACCAGTCAGGAGGAGAAGGA
Source organism: Protopterus annectens (assembly GCF_019279795.1). Taxonomy (NCBI): domain Eukaryota; kingdom Metazoa; phylum Chordata; order Ceratodontiformes; family Protopteridae; genus Protopterus; species Protopterus annectens. The sequence continues at coordinate 447,306,004 of NC_056748.1, read as the reverse complement.
AACCAAACTCACTACAATTCCAGTCTCACATAGACCTACCACGACAGCAAACCAAACACATAAACACACAAAAACATACTTGGAGGCTCTAAATAAAAATCTGCCTAAGCAGCAGAGACCTCCAATGCAGACACCCAAGCAACCGCTACCCCAAAACAAAACATGTGCAACACATAGCTCACAAAGCCAGTGTGCTGAACAGTCACAGCCCTTAAGGCTAAACAACACACCTGATACACTTGTAATAGGTGACTCTATCGTCAGGCACACTGATGTCCTGCTCACCAGGCTGAACAAGGAGAAGGTCACGGTCAGCTGCCTGTCGGGCGCTAGGATCCGCCACATAACACAAGCACTCAGGTCACTCCAAGGCAAGTACAAATATGACTCAGTCATTGTCCATGCTGGTGTGAATGACCTGAGACGTACCTCCTTGGACTACATGAAAAGAGACATAGAGGAGGTCTCTGAGCATGTAGCCCAGGCTTGTATGACCCTGACCTTGAGTAGCATCTTACCCTCACTAAGAATGATGCCACAATATGAAGACAAGATGATCAATTTCAACAATTGGCTTAAGTATTGGTGTCATTCAAAGGGGATCCAATGCCTGTCAGCCTGGGATGACATGCTCGACAAGCCACGATGCTTCGCTAGGGACGGCTTGCACCTGTCACCCCTGGGCTTTCAGATATTGACAAAGGCTCTTGCTACCCCCATAGTGCCTTTTTTAGGCAAGGCTCAAAAGACAAACCCACCTCCATAGGTATCACAAGGGATAAGAAACTAAGAGTAATGCTACTCAATGCCAGAAGTCTAAACCTCAAGATTCACGGCACTCAAAACTCTCCTTAGCATGGAGAACATCGATATCTGTGCAGTAACAGAAACCTGGTTCAAGGCTCCCAAGAGCACCCCAGCACTACCAGGTTATACCTTATACCATGCTTTTCAGCCCCAAAACTTGGACCGAACCACAAAAGGAGGGGGAGTATCAATATTCGTCAAAGATACCCACACTTCCAGGTTGGTGACACAGCACAAAGCATCAGAGACTATCCATGTGCAACTAGCAGTGAGTAAAACTGCCTTCCAGTTTATAGCCTGCTACAGACCACCCTCCCTAACCCAGGAAACCCACTCGGCCTTCCTGAGAACACTGGAAAATATGAAGGTCTCTCCAAACACCATTATATTGGGCGACTTCAACTACCCAAACATAGACTGGGAGCATTACTCTAGCTCCAACACGCTAGCCCAAAGGTTCCTAGAATTTATAAACTCAAATGCTATGGAACAACTTGTTACCACTCCCACAAGAGAAGAAAACATACTGGACCTGATCACCAACATGGGAACTCTATGCTCCAGACCAGAAGTATATCCCTCACTGGTAAGATCAGACCATAAACTAAACTCACTGGATATTCACATCCTGAATCCACCCCTTGCGCTGAAAATCACAGTGAAAAATTTCTCTAAAGCAAATTTCACACTCCTCAAAATAGAGGTGGAATCCTTCAAAGCCTCCGGGCCTGTGGAAAATAAGGCCTAGACCGCAGAATTCTTTATAAACTCATTCTATGAGCACCTTCAGGAATGCATGGATCATGCAATCCCATATAACACCAAGACCCAATCCTCCAAAGGCAGACGTCCTGTCTGGTGGACCCCAGCTATAAACAAACTATACAATAGAAGGAGGAAGCTACTACATGATAGAGCAAAATCCCAAAAAGGAAGGCATCTCTGATCAGTATTAGCAAAAAACTACGGGCACTCATAAAATCATCTAAGGCCAGCTTCGAGAGAAAAATTGCACAGGACACTAAGGATAATCACAAGGCTTTCTTTAGTTATGTTAGGAACCTGGGTGGGAATTCCCAGATATGCTCAGAATTGGTCCAAAATGACAAAAAATACACCAAACCCACAGACATTGCCAACATCCTAGCTGACAGGTTCAGCGTAAACTTCTTCCCCCCTTCCCCACCAAAAGGGCAAATATCTATCCCAGCAGAGTGCTGCCCCCTGACATCTCAAATGCTCAGGTAAGAGCTGCCCTCTCCAAAGCAAAAAAACACAGCATCAATGGGACCAGACGGTGTCCCAGGCTACGTCCTACATGAACTCCAAGAAGAGCTAAACCCAAACATAAAACTACTGTTCAATCTCAGCCTTACTACAGGATATGTACCCAAAGAGTGGCATACAGCAACAGTGGTCCATCTCCACAAAGGTGGTGCCTCAACGGATCCTGGAAACTATCGCCCCATAAGCCTGACTAGCTTGGTCTGCAAAGCTATGGAAAGGATCATCATGGACCTCATAAATAAAGATATTGGGGACCTACAGACACTGGATCTTACCCAGTTTGGCTTTGTTAAGGGCAGATCCTGCCTCTTAAACCTGGTTGATTTCTTTGAAACAGTCACCAAGGCCATTGACGAGGGGAAGGTGGTCCACACAGCCTACATGGACCTCGCAAAAGCCTTCGATACAATACTGGCTCAAGGACAGAACCCACATGGTTAGAATTGCTGGAGCCATGTCAGACTCCAAACCAGTTACAAGTGGCATCCCACAAGGTTCAGTCCTGGGACCTCTCTTGTTCGGTATATATTTCTTGGAGGTACAGGCCAACATGGAAGGACTGTGGCTGACCAAGTTCGCAGATGACTGCAAACTGGGCACCATAATCGACTCTCCAGCCGACACAAGCATCCTCCAAAAGGGCCTCATAGAAACAGACAACTGGTGCCAGAGCCATGGCCTCAAGCTAAACACCAAAAAGTGTATAGTCATCCCCTTTGGCAAAAACAAAGTGCCCACAAATTACCACATAGGTGGTAATCCATTAAGTACAGAAGAAGTAATTAGGGACCTGGGACTCAAGTTGATAGCAATCTCTCATTTGACAACCATATGGCCAAAGTGGTCAGAAAAACATTTTATATAGCCCACCTAATCATGTAGGAATACACATCTAGATCAGGGGAGGTCATCGTGCCTCTTTACTCATCCCTCATCAGGCCCATAATTGAGTACAATGCCCCTTTTGGGATGTACCTTACCAGACACCTGCAGCAACTGGAAAGACCCCAAAAGTACCTCACCAAGAGGATCAAAGGGCTCAAACAGATGCCATATGCTGCCCGGTTAAAGAAACTCCAGCTCTACTCAGTGGCATACCGCCTGCTCAGAGGTGATCTGTGCCTGACGTATAAAGCCATGTCCAACCTGGAATTAATGGACATGCTGCACCTCAGAAAATCCAAATCCCATCGAGCTACGCACTCAAGAGACTTGAACCTCAGCACTGAAATAAATAGTACATGCTGGAGGGACAGATTCATAACCCAGAGGCTCCCTTCACACTAGAAACAAATCCCAGTCCAGGTTAGGCAGACTCCCTCATTGACTCTCTTCAAGAGGAATCTTGATGAGTGGATGGGAGATTGTAGATTTATCCCGGGTATCACTTCTGTGTCACTGTTAGACAGAGGCACAGTATACTAACCTTGAAAAAGGGCATATCAAAATTAATTTAAAATGGGTGGCGAAAGCCAAACACACTCTGGCTAGGCTTATAAATGCCCTAGGGCAGATAGCCTAGTATGAACCTATGAACCTATGTATATTATGGATTTGTGCTGTTTCTGTACTATGCATTCGTATTTCTCTGGAGCTTTTCTCCCCAGGACTCCATTGAAAACGGGCTCCTTGTAGCCCAATGGACTATCCTGGAAAACAAACTGCAAATAAATAAATAAAATAATAAATCTAAACTTATATGTGTATTGTTTCTTAAATTCATACTGATATACTGCATTTTGCTTCTTCACTTTTTCCTTGTTTTTCTCCCGTTCCTATCCCCGCTTTCTTCAGATTTTCTTAGCATTCTTTCAGATTTATCTCTTTCTTCATTTTTGTGGTTTCAACATTCTGAATCCTCTAATTACTTCATTTTTGAACCAGGAAATGTGCATAAGATAACAGTAATATGATCACATGCAACATGACTGAGAAAAACAAATCGCATTACAAAAGAACAGCAAGTTACTGCCATTGTACGTATAGCTACAGGAAGTGGTAGTAGAGGACAAATGAATGCAGACAGAAGTAATACAGCACAGAGTACAGGAAAGGAAGTTACACACCATGCTCTCTGCTGTGCAAGAGCTGAGGATGTTACTTTTAAGTCATAATCTTTTTCCCTGGTGATGACACGCAGACCTGCATCACCACAGGGGCTACATATGCCCCTCTATCCTCTGTACGCACCTTCCTTTCTTTGCAGTTACAATGATTACCATCACCAGCTTAGGTAACAGCTGTGCATATTTATTCCAGAAGCAGCATCACACTTTCCATCCTTTCTTTTTTCATGACACTCTGAATTACTGTCATGTTCTGTATGAACAAATGTTTTCTGATTTTAAATCTTTGTGGATCTAATTATCTCTTCCAGTATTGTCTGACTACTTAGAAGAGAAATTTGTACTCTCCAGCTGTCAGTAATCCCTTGTAGCCATGCACTGTTATATCCTATCTACACCACTCATACACCACTCAAATACATTCAGCTGTCTATATCTTTGTATAGTTTGTGTGTATAGTTTCTATGTTTCTTTACTATGTATGCTTTTCGTATGAGACCTGTTATTGTATGTCATCTACAAGATTTTATTTTCACAAAAAGCCTCCACTGAAAAGTGACTATTTTCATTCAAAATTTCCCAACCAACAAATACAAAGAAAATAAATCAGTAATACTATGTTGTAATTTCTTTATGAATAATTGCATCTGAAATTTTCTCCTCATGCCCCTCCAGAAAATGGGCTAATGCCCATTCAATTTAGACTTTGTCAAGAACAAAAATACACGAACAAACGTTTGTACTATAAGAAATTATTACTATAATTGCACACATTACTATTCTCTTGTTTTCTTTTGTGCTTCACCATCAAGGTAGATCTTTGTAAATACAACTTTAAATTATTGATTTTTGAGTCTGAGTCTGACCTAAAGATTTACTAGTATGATAAATGCTTTAGCTTTATGTCTGCTACATTGCACCAAGAGTATGGACAATAGCAAAACTTAAATCTAAATGAATTTGGAATAATCAGGGAATTATCTGTTCTTTGGGAAGACAGGCATCAGACTATTCAGGACAAACTTAGACATGACGGAAAGTATGAAGCTACAGTGACAGGAAATGGAGATTGGGAATTGGGAATAAATCCTCTAACACAGTGTTTTCAGGCTCATATTTATGACACAAGGTACCGTAGACAGCATTTTGCAAATGTGGTGTAAAAATGGTAAAGCATAGTAAAGTATAATTAAATTTTCACCCGATTAAATTCCAACTTATAATGTTAATAGTAAATGCAGTGATAACAATATACTTAAAGCTATGTACACTTCATAATGCTTTGAACCCGCATTTGTATAATATTATACAAAAAATATTACATATAATGCTGAGTTGTTTTTCAATAATCTGTTTTTATGCTTAGAATTGAGGCTCTATAATATCATAGAGCAAGAGAGAATGCTTCTGCTTCTGGCCAGCCTCATAGGTTTGAACCACCTTTGGTTAAAATAGCTGAAAAATCTGGCAGATATTATTCAAACATTGCGTTCTTCTGAAGTATGAGACATTTTTAGAACTGTAGACCCTTTAAAACATTTTTTTTTCAGATAGGAAGGTTAAGTGTTTAACAGAGCTCTTTGGTAACTATAAAAAAGGACTCTTACATGTATCACCTTGTTCATCCCTGGGGAATCTACATTTAGACTGCTTCCCTTGTGTTTTTTTTTTCAGCGATGGTGCTTTTTATGTAGGACACACTTCCAGAGCCTGAAAGCAAATAATTTATTCAATTTAGTTGCACTTTAGCAATATTAATTTCATCATGATATGAGTACACTCTACAGACACATGTCTAGCATCTTACAACTGTATTTGCATTTATTGGCACTGACAGTGTGATGGGAACATTTCAAATTATTCAAAGTAAACACGTAGCTCTTGATATGAAGGAACAACAAGGGCTATGTTTCCCGAGGGATGAACAAATTATTACACTTGTTATTGTTTTTTTCCCCACTGGGTTAATACACAGTTTGTCTGGTTGTTTTACATACCTATATAATGGAATTTATTCAGTTTTTCCTTCCTTACTTTGCATGATATTTGTCTTCTTGTATGTACTGACTTATACATATATGTGCTGCAAATAAACTAATACTGATTATATTTTTATTCTGTACACTAAGACTGACAGGCACTGCTTAATTAATTTTCCAGTAATCTTCTCCTGTCTTACAGAATCTTTTTCTCCAGTACTTGACACGTTTGTGGGTTATGGAGCTATTGCTTCTTTGCTGCTATTTCTATTTTTCATGAGGGTTTTAAAAGTTATGCATAACTACATATATATATATATATATATATATATATATATATATATATATATATAAAGTGCCTTTATGAAGTTTTTTTTTAATGCCACATTTTGGTGGTATTTTTATATAGTTTCCTTTTTGCATATATTCAGTGTTTTTCTAGACCACAACCAAGTGTTACCAAACACTAATGTACAATTGAAAGTGCTTTTGGGCACCTTCACTAGATCCATCATTCTGCAAAAATATTTGAACATGAGTGTTTACCAAAGGCTAAAAATATAACAAAAACAATTAAAAAGTATTTTGAATTTCATACATTCAGGTGCTGGTTCATTCAATAAAAATAAAAATTTAAAACAAATTCCAGATATTCATCTGATGAATAATAAGATCACAATTGCGAATATATGCTGAAGTTGTAGTTTAAACCATATTGTGAATAGTACCCGTAATATCTTTATTGGGTCAGTTTGGGTGAGAGTGCTGTTGTTTTCCATTGGTAAATAGTAATGATGTGGAGACCCGCCTGTATCTTTAACATAAAATTAGTCCAGACGATTCCAAGAATCATTAGTAGTGTGCTTTGCAACTGAGTTTTTTAGGGTTAATATGCAGTTAATAAATCAGCTGGTATTTAGTCTTGGGGCTTTGTATGCTTTAACTTTAGCTTTTTTAGCCGAGGTACCAGAAGTGTGAAATAAAGAACGTGCAGCTATTTCGCTTGGTTCCTCAATGTTTTTTGGAAATTTGTAAAATGTTCTTTCTGTGTTTTAACTTTAATTTGCCAAGACAGTTCATGTTTTTCTAGAAGGACACTTTCATTACTTCTAAAGGCTTATACAATCTCTGTCCAAGAATAGAAGTGTAAAGTCACAGTGGGTCAGAAAATCATTAAGGTTTCAAGCAAGCGGGTGGCTGAGGATTTTTGGTTTAATTTTGGACAAGTGTTGTCCAATCCATCTCTTTAATTTGTTAATGGTCTTCCCCACATAAAAGGCATTGCAAGACTTGTACTGTGCTCACTATACCACACTCTCATTCCCTGGGGCTGTGTTACTATATAGACCTTTCTGGTTCTGGGGCTCTGGAAATGATCAGAATCACGTATTACGAGACAGTATCTGCATTTATGAGTGCCTCTAGGTTAATCAAGTTGCGTCTTCCCATTTACTTTCAAATAAATCCATAATGCTTTTAGTCATCCTGAAGGTCAAGCTGGGGCCTGTGTGAGAATATCCCTAAGCTATCTTTTGCACTATTGTTATGAGCAAGTTATCAATGATGGCATCCCTGATTTGTTGGTAGTCTTGGGTGTATGTAAGGATCATATTCCTTTTGGGGACAGGAAGAATCCATAAAAGGTTTTAAAATAAGCAAACAATACATAATAATGAAGTCATTGAGATTTCTGATACTGAAATAAAATCACTGTTTTTGTTTTTTAATTTAAAATGATTATATATTGGTTTGATAATTCATACTCATAAAGCAATAAAGCAATTTGTAATAATAACAAATTTAAAATGCTAACCATTGCTAAGTCTTGTTAGCAATAAAATATTATGGGCATTACATTATTGTCCTTTTTATTCTATCACAAATGTAACTGAATTAAAATATATTAGAGGTATACTGGAAATTTTCAAGAATAATTCAGATTTAAAGAAATGCATATTTTCGGTATTCATGATTGCTTCATGTTTCATAGAAGGTTCTAATATTAGCAAACTAAGAATCTGGAATTTGAATAATTTTATACATTGGCTGTTTGCTTAAATGGCCCTAATCTGTTCTCAGCACATAACATCATTCCTAAACATGGACTTGAATTAGATGAATGACTTCTTATTCAAAGAACTAATAGACTCAATAACAAAGAAAGTACCTTGGATTGGATACTTACTAATAATCCTCAGCAATCCTACACAACAGGAACCCTTCCAGATGAAATAAGTGACCACTCACTTACATATATTATCAGACATAAAACCAACATAATATTCCCTTACATCTCTCAGAACAATACGCTCTAAAAAGGAATTTAATCCAGAACTTTTCCAAACAGAACTAAAACAATGTAATTGGATACCATTAAAATATCTCCCTCTAAATGAAGCAGTGGAATACTTTAACTCCACATTCTTAGCCACCCTGGATCATCACGCTCCAATTCGCTCTATTAGAATTAAAGCTAAACCAGCCCCTTGGCTCACTAACAATACTAAACAAAAAATCCAACTTAGAAACAAATCCTGGGCAAAATGGCGTACAACTAAGAATGCAACAGACCGCCAAACCTTTAGAGAACATAGAAACAATACAAAAAAAGCCATACTTCTAGACAAAAAGAATTATTATCTTCAGCTACAACAAACCTCTCTCAAAGAACCCAAAAAATGTTGGACTTCTATTAATAATCTTCTTTACCCAGGCCAACTAATAACACCTAATCCACTAGGCTCTAATCCTGAGAATCCCACACAAACAGCAAATGCCTTTAACTCTTTCTTCACTGATACCATCCAAACTCTAGCTAGCCACCTATCTCCTAACACATCTAATCTGACCACTTCCTCTACAAATCCACCTCCTCTATTTCACCTCCAACCAGTATCTACCTCCTACATTTCCTCTCTTCTACATAAGTTAAAACCTACCACCCCCTCAGCTGACAAACTCCCAGCAGAATTCTTGCAAAAGGAGCTAAAGCCATTGCCTACCCTATTTCTATTCTGATAAATAGAACAATAAGTGAAGGAACTGTCCCTTCAATATGGAAAATTTCACACATCATCCCACTACACAAAGGTGGGAGCTCCAATGACTTCTCTAACTTTCGCCCCATAGCTTTACTTTCCCCTATTGCACAAGTTATGGAAAAATGCATCCATAAACAACTACTCAACCACCTTCTCCAGAACAACCTACTCGCTAACTGTCAACATGGCTTCAGACCTTTCCATAGTACCACCACTGCACTGCTATCATTCACAAACAGCATCAGCAATAATCGTAACAGTAATTGTCTTTCATCTGCAGTCTTCATTGACCTATCCAAAGCTTTTGACATGGTTAACCACCAACTACTACTCCATACACTGAATACTCTCTCACTCGATCCTCTTGCCTTGAACTGGTTTACATCTTACCTTGATAATCGTCACCAGGCTGTACTTTGGAAAAATAAACTATCCAATCACCTTCCTATCTCTCTCGGTGTCCCTCAAGGATCCATATTAGGCTCATTCTTATTTTCTATCTTCATTAATGACCTGCAAACAGCCATTCCTTACTCCACCTGCATTCAATATGCAGATGATTCTACCATAATCTGCTCAGTCTCTTCTCAAATTGAACTACAGTCTCTTACCCAAAAAGCATTCAACACTGTTGAACTATGATTTTCTCAATGCTGCCTCCTTCTCAATCCCAAAAAAACTAAACTGCTACTCTTCTCACCAACCCAAAAGTCCACATCTTTACCTTTCAGTCTCACTTCTAGCAGTGGTACTCTTATCTCAACTGACCCTACCACTAAACTTCTAGGAATAACAATAGACAACAATCTAAACTTTGATACTCACATAAACACTACAATAAAGTCAGTCAACAAAAAACTGGGATCCCTCTATAGAATTAAACCTTATCTTACACCAGCAGCTAAGACTGCTATAGCCAGAACCCACCTAATATCCACCCTGCTTTACGCCTCTCCCATTTATACTAATCTCTCAAAGAACAACATCAGGAAACTAACTACTTCCTATAATAATATTGCTAGATTTGCTACAGGCTCTCCTTACAGAACCCATCACTGTCTAAATCTTCAACAATTAAACTGGCTTGAATTTCTTAATCAGCTTCAATATCACCAGCTTATAATAGCCCATAAGACTCTATATCTACCTAACAATATCCCAGTACTCTCTAGCCTCATTACACCTTATAAAAACCTCACATCTCTATGCTCCTCTAAGAAACTACTGATCAATACTACTAAACCCAACAACACAGCAGGTGAGTCTTTGTTCTCTAACTCTGTAGGAAAACTTTGGAATAAATTTCCCTCTGAAATCACATCTCAAACTTCTCTCTTACTTTTCAAAAGGAATTTGAAACTCTACCTTAACAATCACTGGCTATGTACCTGTACTAACCCTGACTAAATCTTCTCATATTCACTTATCCCACCTCATCCCTTACTAGCTACCTTTTATGTATCCATAAACTTCATTACTGCATTTATCTCACTAGTATATATCTACATCATACCTCAGTCTCTTACAAAATGACCATCTTAATTCTACTCTGTACCTTACAAAATGACCATGGTAACACCAATTTGTACTATTTGAAAAAAAAAAAAAAAAAACTTTTTTGTAATATTGCTATCTCTATTATCTGTATAACTCCTGTTTTTAACTTTGTAAAGAAAATCTGTATTATTCTTGGAGCTTTTCTCCCCATGCCTCTACTGAAAATGGACATGTCTCCAGCTAGACTAGCCCGGTCAACAAATGTAAAATAAATAAAAAAAATAAAATAAAGTTTCAGACAGATAATTGTATCTAAAATTCAGACTTTAATTTTATGCAGAATTATTAAAAGTATAGAACTATTTTGACAAGTTCTATATCATCAGAATCTGTTTTACCAAAAATATATAACAATTTTAAAATACAATAGCATTATACTAGAACAATATTAAAAGTGTTTGCATCAAACAAGTTATTGTAACTTTTCAAATATAGATAACAGAAAATACTATCAGCCAGCAAAACATCATCTCTATTGCAATGAATTTATACCTGAAACAGAGCTTTCTATACTATTTATGGAATTCAGAAAATAGATAAGAACATATCATATCTTGCTGGAGATGCAACAAAAAAGTAGACAGGCAGTATATTTTCGTGATTGTAAAATTTTAGCAGTGCTGATGCAAATTTCAGTCTTTTGCTCAGGCATATTTGTAAGATAAATTCATGATAATTGAGCATTTAGTATTGTTTGACAGAGCAGCTCCAGGATGTATTGGCAAAAAATCAAATATAGTGAGGTGCAGGGGAAAAAAAAGTATTACGAAAAAACTGGAAAAAGCCCCTGGGAATCAGATATATACTTAGTGTGGTTGTGTGATTCCTAATGTGATCATGCCGAGTATTATGTTGCAGCTCTAAGGTAATTATCAATTAAGCAGGAGGCATTTAGCATCATGGCAATCTGTTAAGATCCTCTTGCATAAATGTTAGTGCCAGCAAATACAGGAGCGTGCTGTGGCTGTGGTTATGGCGTTAGTGAACAGCAGTAGTGTGCATAAGAGTATGCATGCTAGTTTGTGCATGCACATTAGTAATGTCAAAACACCCTGACAATGGTTGAGAGAAATTCCCAAATGTTTCTTCCAGTCTTATTCACACAATTAGGAGGACCTGGAAACATGGGATAGTCTGAAAGGTAGAAGGGCGAGCAAAGGAACACAAAGATGTACACAGAGAAGGAAAAGAGTGGGAAAGGGAGAGGGTGAAAGGGTATACATTTTGGCACATATGTCACTTATTTATTGGTTTACTAAAACAAAAAGAATAAAATTCAAAACAGACAATGTATGTCAGGCACAGAATTAAAATAATTTCAAATTAAGCATCCTACTGCAGAACATAAAATCCGTTTTTCAATTTATATCCTTTAATTTCTTGAGATATCTTGTTTTTAGAACTGCTTTTGAAAATGATATTCCTTCATGAGTTTTAATGTGAACAAGTCAAGCATTTTTCATCCTTTCATAGTCTGTGGAGGATAAGAGAGCCAGTCTAGGGTATGAAGACAAACTATGGCAATATGGTCTGTTGTTTTGCGATCTTGTTTAACAACTCAGTTTGGAGAGCTGCGCTCTAGCTTAGCATCTTGCGTGACATTTATTTCCGTGTTACTGACTGAACTTCTGCTGTAGAACTGATGGTCCCTTTTGTAAGGGGAAAAACAGAGGCAGATACAAAAGACATGTTTATTTCAATATATTTGTTAACTGCCTAAGTGAACTTGTGCTTTGTGGACCCTTTTAAGGCACATCTCAGGCTATAGATACAATGAGGAATGCAATACATTTTAGAGTAGCCAATTCAACCAACAGGGGTGGCCGCAATGGTGCACCAGCTTGCATTGTCACCTCACAGCAAGAGGTCCTTCTGTTCAATTCTTGGCTAGGGTGCCTTCTGTGCGGAGTCTGCATGTCTTCCCTGTGGTCACATGGGTTTCCTGCAGTTGCTCTGGTTTCCTCTTACATTCCAAAGACATGCAGTAGGTGGTTGGACACTCTAAACAGACCATAGGTGCAAATGTGTGTGCAAGTGAGTGGTACAGATGAATTACTCCAGCAGGGCTAGCCACCTGGTGGTGTAAACCTTGGCTTGAGATGATTGTCACTGTTGAAGTGACACTCCAACCCCATATGCAAAAATGGGAAAGAAGGGTTGAGGATGGATGGATAGATGCATTTTTTAAGAAGGGTAGAGGGTGAATTATATAAAAGAAAGGCAGGTGGAGGAAGCATGGAATATGAATGGAAGAAGGGGCAGAAAAAACAAGCAGAAAACCTAAAATCCAACAGTGGAGCTGCTGATATAAATGAGAGAAACAGTAGAAGGATGTAAACAGACAGAAGACAAGTGGTGCTGGTGAGGACTGTACTACAAACTGGGAATATAATTGATACAAAAGGAAGGGAACACTATGAGGACAGGACCCGGGCAGAGGTCAGTTCCCTCCATGATTCCCCTCTCTTCTGGGTTCTGCTTCACATGGCATTTTAGGCAGTGATAGACAGCAGTGTGATCTAGTTAGCTGCATAAGGACATTGGCCAGGCAGCCAATGTGGCTGTTAAGCTGCCAGTCCACCAAAGCTGTTATCATCCCCTCCAACTTGCACGAAGAAAGATACTGACAGTGACACTAGTGGGTGAGACAATGCCAGAGGCCACCAAGGAACCTTCCAAATCACCTTCTGCTGAATTACATGCATCACCCTGCAGAGAGTCAGGCCTGCAGGGAGATTAAGACTTAGTAGGAGAAGGCAAGGCAGGACAATGGATCAGGTGACTTGTACATTACCACAGACACAGCTGTGGATGGTAGTGCATAAAACAATACAAAAGGGAAGAAAAATAAAACAAATGGCAAAAATATCAAGGAGGGATAGCAAGAAATGCAAAAAGAAAAAACATTAGTATCATGTCTGTGTCTAAATATCAGGTATACTGGTAGCTACAGAAGGTCTAAACATGTTATAGGTATGCATTGATGCCAGGGGGGCATATTTATAAGAAGGAACAGCATGTCATACATTCATATTTAAAGTCATGGGTACAAATGTGCAGTCTTGGATTTTGTCCATAGGTTATTTCTGAGAGTAATGGAAGTAGCAGACTAGGTTACACCAGAAGCCATGGAAGGTTTGTGATGAGCATGCTGATATGGATGTGAGGGACTTGGACACATAAGAACTTAGTGGACATGCCTACAAGTACAGTATGTGTGGGCCTATATGCTCACTGCACCTGTGTGATGTATGAAAGGCAAATTTTGGCAGTATTATGGGAGTGAGTCACCATATGGTTGGCAAGTAACATGAAGTAAGCTAGGATTTACTAGAAAACAGAGTAATCATAAAAGCAGAATGTCCTTGGTATGCCATGTATACATGGTACAGGCATGGGCATTTTGTGTGGTAGTGTATGGCAAATATGGGGAAATGTGTACAAATTTCATTATAAGACTTCCAGGGCTACAACAATGTATACAGAATGTTGGTGGGCCAACAGCCTTCAATGTGTCTCTACAGTAGGCATGATATATGGTCATGTCATGTCAGGTATATGATCATCACCACAGAGCTGTGGAAACCACTAATGTGTCCTGTGCATGATTGATGAATTCAGTGATGTGCAGTGTTGCCACCCATGTTTTTACAATTAAGAGAAATTGAGTATACCTTATGGTAATATACTGCTATGGCATCTATATCTGGCTATGGTATGACAGCTTTCTTACATACCCCTGCATCTAGAGAGATGCTTCATAAGCCTCTGAAATATGAGCCTATTTTCCTCTGTCTGAAAAGACTCATAAAATATGTATCCATCAAGGTCTCTTGTACTTATGCAGTGAAGTACACTAAAATGGATCCATGATGAATCCTTACTATACATCTTAACAGCACTCTCCCTGACCTCTTCCTTCCATTGCTCAGAAGGTCTAGATGGTGCCTGTTTAGGACACTGAAGTGGTGCTTGCACTACTCTCCAGACAGGCTGATGCCAATCGGAGCACTGATTGTCCTGGCAAGGCTGTGCCAGGCATCCATCTTATACCGAGAACTTTCAAGGGGGTCCCTCAAGCAGGCACTGTTTGAGGTCTCTGTACATAAGCTACAGAAATATCTTACAGTATTTAGAGAACAGTCTGGGAACCCTACAACCCTCACTGGCTTTTGAAGCCATAGCCAATTCACAGGTCACAGTCCAGAGGAATGTGGCAGCTCATTTGTTCTGACACACACATGTTGTTGCTGCTGACATGTGATACACAACATAGGGCACTGTCATTTTGCCATGATATAATGGTGCATGTATACATGGTTTGGTAGGATGGTGTTAGGGTGGAAACAGTATGATGACATGACTATACCACAGTGCCCACATTTGCTTCCAGGTTTGCTGTTTAGTGCCTCGATGAGCTATAATAGCAAGAAACATTTATCCATATCCCCAGTAGGGTCAGTGAACTGCCCATACATATGCAACACACTTTTTCAGGTCCTGATGTGATTGCGCAATCTGGGATACACCTTGTTGAACAGTGTTCAGGTGTGCAGTACAATAAAACTGTGATTCACACACATTCACTAAAAATTGGGTCCTTAGCATAATTATGCTAGAAACCATAAAAATGCATAAAGAATACAGCTGCAGTTACTGCTATGCTCATCACATTGTAGAATTTGGTGTTGTAGGCAGACACACAATTACCTTTTCTGTTAATATTTAAGCCCTGACCTTTCCTAAACATTACATCAGAAGTAAAATAATAGGGAATACTGCCTAAAAATGTTGGGAAGTGGCTTTTGTACATCAGCTACAGGTCTACAATGTTTGTTGTGTTACATGGTGTTTGTTTTGAGTGATGTGGACTAGGTTGGTAGCTACTGACTGCTGACTAAGGAAAGATGTACAGGGATAGTCAATATGCTATGAAGTTAGCTGCCACTGTACTTTAAATGTCACATCAAAAGGTCTGAGGTGTGTTTTTCAGTTAGTGGGGTACACAGACCATGTAGTTAGGCTATGAACTGTCGGTGTCACATGATCCACTTCACTTTGTTGGTACGTGTATCGCAAGGCCGTATGTAATTACCATCAGTATTATCTGCATCACACAGCGTTGTGGAATGGGTGAGGGATGTAGGTAGGCTACTGAAGAAAGGATGGTTAGGTGTGTCACTCTTGTTTGGTGGAAGTTTGTGTAATTAGTATTTCTTGTTATTAGTGAGAGGAACCATTTAAATTGTTTTTCCAGAACTGTGATTGCAATTATTTTATTTTACTTTATTTTCATCATGCAGTTCAAAGGTCTCTGGGATTTGACATATTTCAGTGTTGGGTCTACTTTCCTTTCCTATCTTCTCTCATTGTACTCATTTTGTGTAAGGTAGGAGGGGTTTAGAGCCAGCTTAGATGCCATGACTAACTGTGCTCACTGGGGGTTGAGGTAACGGCATTTTCATTCTTTGGTTCATAGATTCTTTTTAAAGTGCTTAATCATAAAGCATACATTGCATATATAGACTGTTTTGTAATACATCCAGACTATTTTGTTGTGTGCCTGAGATTGTAGATTGGTGGGCTTCTGTCATGAAAATGTAGCAAATGCCATGTGTGCCATAGTAGGGTGTGTCAATGGCATGCTCAAAGAAATTATGCATTAGGCCACATCCTACTGATGTGCTGCACACATAAATGTCAAAGGCCTTAGAGCAGTGGTCTAAGGTTGTTGAGCTTGCATACCTGTGTTGTCATTGATACTGCACAGCATGGGTAGGGTAGATGACATAAAATTGCATTCAAGTGCAGTGGTGGGCCCTGTAGCAGTGCAACACTTCTAGGGATAAACAAGACAGATGGAAACACAATTCTGACTATCCATGCTTGTGAACATGGTGTTATGGTTGCTGTTATGGACCCTTGACCCACTGAAGACCTGACATACTTCAGAACTCCTCGTGTTTTAGCAGAGGCTTCCTTGCAGGTAAATTCTGCTGCTTGGTATGTGACAGTGCCACACAAATGATGTCTACTGTTGGCTGCAAAATGACAGGTACCTGTTCAGGTGCCATGTGCCTCTTTCTGGGTGAGATGTACTACAATCTATGGTATCACTTGACCTTAATACGAAGTAATGAGATGTGGGTGGGAGGGTGTAACACACAGACAGTCTTTTGAGATCATCTCTGTAGGGATCTGGTTAAATAGGTAAATGTGCTTGGTGGCCAAAATTGCACACATGATCAGATATGACATATGGTAGACATTGCTGCTCATGCACACAACAAAGCAACCTGTCTGGCAGAAGAGCACATAGGTTCAAAGGTAGGTGTATACTAGGCTAAAGACCAATAGGGTCAATAGGTATAAGAATAGCCATTCAACCCAAATGTGACCCACAAATTTGATTTTTATAGGAGGTGATTTATTGACTGCCTCTGTGCATCAGAGACATAGGAGCCAACCCAACGGTGAATTTCCAACTACCCATCCATTGGGCCATGATGTGCTTAAATAGAGATAGAGAGGAACTCTGCTTTACATGGACTGGGGGGGGTGGGCTGTTCCAGAGAATGAAAATTCTCTGGGAAACATATCTGTCTCTTCAACAAGTCCTGTTTATGTTGCAAGCAAAATTTCAGTCTTTTAATCTAGTAGTTCTGATGTAGTTTATTTTGTGGGTGTGGAAAATGTTCATCAAAACAGGGTCCAGGGATGCTTTATATACCAAGCAAAGATCACCTCTCAGAAGTCTGTATGATACAGAGTAAAGTGACAAGGCTCTGAGGTGGTTAGCACAGGACATTGTATTTGCTCCCTATACTCTTTTTGTAAGGAACCTTTGTTGACATTCCAGTTGCTGCATGTGTCTGGTCAGGTACATATTAATGGGGGAGTTATACTCTGTGATGGGTCTTATAGGTACACTGATATAATGACCTCTCTGGACCTAGATGCCATGTCCTTGTTTATAAGTTAAGCAACACAGAAAAATGTTCTTACTACATTGGACATATGTTGGTCCAAGGCTAGCTTAATATCTACATGAGTTCCTAGATTCCTGACTAGTGAATCAACTTGTATGGGAGTTTTATTGATGACATAGTTATCTGGGGTGGCTGACATCCCAAAAGGTCCTATAATGCATTTCATGATATTGTGTTTTATGGCTTTGGCACCAAGCATATACCTGTGTTAGGCCCTCTTGAAGGGAGTTCTTATCCTGGGGAATTCAATGGTTGCTCCCAGTTTGCAATCATAGGATCATAGATTAGTACTAGGCTAACTGCCCTTGCAAGCCATTTTAAGCCTAGCCAATTATCTCTTGTGAGACTCAAACCCTGCACCTTGTGTTTATAAGGCAAACACCTTAACCATTAGGCCACCCTCCCAACTGTTTGGTTAGACAGAGGCCTTTGACATTAGATTTGACATCAGAGAAGTAGATGCCAAAGAAGAGTGGGCCTAGGACAGAGCCCTACGTACTTGCACTGTTGATTGGTCTCTATGTGGAGGTGGCCTCACTGATTCTAACCTCCTGGGCCCTATCATTGAGCCAGGCAGCTATCCAGTGTATTATAAAGGGGTTTATACCTAGTTCTGTAAGGTTTGTTGACAGTGCTTGAGTGGGGTATTGTATCAAGTGCTTTAGCCAGATTTAGGTAGGCAGTATGCACCATTTTCCCCTCATCCATTACTTTAGTGACCTTTTAAAAAAGTCCACCAGAGTCGGTAAGAATGACTGTCTTTTGACAAAGTCAAACTGGGATGTATCCAGTGTCTGGAGGTCTACTATGTCCTTGTTGATAATTTCTGTGATAATTCTTCCCATGGCTTTGCAAATAAGACTAGTCAGGCTAATGGATCTGTAGTTTCCAGGATCTGATGAAGGTCCTCCCTTAGAAAAGGGGATGAGCATTGCAGTCCTCCATTCAGGCGACGCAGGTGTGGGTCTGCTGATGGATTCAATATTAACTGACATGGTGGAGTTCATAAATAGTTATTAGCCATGTAATCCAGGAGAATATTAAGAAGCCTAGTTCAAATTCCCATTTGCCCCAAAGCATTGTCTTGTTAAGTGATTTGCTCAAGGCCGTACAGCATGCAAATGAAGGATGATGGTATCAAGCCTTGCACCACAGACAGTGGTGCATTAACAGTTCATAGCCTTTGTTCTCTGCACTAACTGCCAGACTGTTAAAAAGGTACAGCTACTCCTCATCAGAGAGTTTTACCCTGGTCCCATGCATGACTCACACGAATACAAACCACTATACTAATAAGAAAGACAGGCATCTCTCTCCTGGTAGCATGACAGCTCTATTAATCCCAGTGGAGGATATGACTTTGGTCCAGAACTCACTGAGCACCTTATATGTCAGTTGATGATGCCCTAGGTTATTACTATAGGCATTTCAGGACATGAGCAGCAAAATCTATTTGCCTGTAGATTTGCAGGTTACTCTGTTGTAGAGTTGCACTATCGCTAGGGATAAGAGTGTTTGAGATGGATGCATTAATGCACTCAGGTGTGTTTATGTGTTTTCACAGGTAGTTCCCTTTCATGGTTCTCCACTGTGGACACTGGCATGTCTGATATCAGGGAAATGTCTGAACCCAATAATGATGGCTGCCATACCTGATCTAAAGTCAGAGTGGCAATGTCAGACACAGTCACTGTGAAAAGCATATTACCTCACCCTTTGATGGATACTAATCAAATGCCCATGCAACCCACCTCTCAATTCCAGGATGCTGTAAAAGGACAGTGGTTGGCTGACACATCACCACAGGATTTGCCTGTTTCCCTTGTGACAAAGGCATCCTTGGTTGCAGTCAGCTCCCTTGAATGTTGTTAGGGAAGTAGGAGTAGTTGTAGTGCTGGCAGTAATGCCAAGGGTGCCACTGCCACCTGAGCTAAGTGTCTCAAAGGCAGATGCACAATATGTGAGTGAAGCCAACATAAAAGTGCAGGCTGATGCCATTGTAGTCATAGTAGAGTTAATTGGTTCATAGGTAGTTACTAGGCATTCAGTCCTGGAGACCATTAATGAGCATAGCTCAAATTACGATTTGTCCCAAGGAACTGTCTGGTTAAGTGACTTGTTCAAGGTCACACAGTAGGCAAATGAAGGTTGAGGGAATCAAACCCTGTACTGAAGGAAGTAGCTCATTAACAGCTCACAGTCTTACTCTTCTTTGCTAAACTGCCACATGCATGGAATGTGGTTTGCGTAATGACTTACAAGAGTCCCTGACCCCTTTATGCATCATTTTTGAAAGCTACCATTGGAAGTCTGTATATATCAGGTATCCTGTGTGCTTGCACATCATTAATATCACCATTCTCACCACTAGTCCTTTTACACTTCAGGTGGTGGGAGGGTGAGAACATGGTCTAAGTGCCCTAGCACCACCACCTCCACACCTACATCCACTGTTAAGGGCATGGTGGAGCACTTTGGACACAGACACTGAGGTCGTGCACATGCTAAAACTGTCCATAACATATCTTGTCATTCACATTTGTAAATTACTCCATACTCTGCGTTTGCTGTAGACAATGTGAGTGACATTCCCTTGAGAGATTGCTTCCATGAAAGTGATATACACAATACAGGTAGTTTCTGCAGGTATCCTAGACCTGTCCTTCAGACCCAAGCACAGTGCATCATCTTCTGCTGGAGCTGTGTCCATATGCAGTCACACATGCCCAGCAGCAGTACAATCATCTCTACTCAGATGCAGCACCCAAGAGACTCCAGCCCATTCCTGACCAGTCATCATGGCTCACCACAATCAGTAGTCACCCACAACAGTAGCCCTGCAACTCCCTTCCCACACAGTCCCCATTGATGACAAATGTGCTCTGTCCTCAGTTTTATGTTACCAGAGAAGTTTATATCTGATGCATATTGTGACCAGTCTAGACATATAAAAGCATTGCCTGGCCATAGTATTACATGCATCATTGTTGCTGTTTGTTATGTCTAATCTGGCCCATAACTGTGAATTAGATACAGTAGTATCTTTTAGCTACTTTTGTGTATTTTACCTGCATATGCCTTGCATGGTCATTCCTTGTAGCCAGGTCCTCCACAAAGTCCTCAACAGGCACTTCTCAGTTACTGAGTGTGGGACTCTATCTTATTAAATGCCAATACTCTGCTGTATTTGCTTGTCTGCCAATATGTTGTGTAATATTTCACACATGTGCACACACGCACACACACACACACACACACACACACACACACACACACACACACACACACACACACACACACACACACACACACACACACACACACACACACACACAGCAAGATTCAAGATCTAGTTATCCATGGATAAATCATGGAAAAGTATTTGTTAAAATATATAACAGTGAAAAAAACTGTTATAGCAGCTATTTTCAGGATCCTCAAGATACACAAAAACTATATAGATATGCCTTTACGACCTGTTGTGGTGGCCAGGGAGTCAAAGACTGAGCCACTGGCAAACTATATTGACATGGGATGTAAAAGTGAGTTAGATATAATGGTTCATATGATATGAGAGTTGTGGTATTTATTGCAAAGTTTGAACTCAGTAGTATTCCAGTATAACATTATTTTATTACCTTAGATGTGATCAACTTATTTATGGTAATTTCACACACTGAAGGGTTAGAAAGTTTTTAAAAAATGCTTGGTATGCTAAATTAGTTTTCTAGCACAAAATTGTTTGTTTTACATACGTTAATGGAAATGGTGTTATATAATTATTTTTTTATTTTTTGAAGGAGAGGATTTTCAATAAAGAGCAGGAGTGACCATGGGCACAGAGTACACCCCATTGTAGGTTAACTTAGTTTTAGCAGTTTGGGAAGAACGGTTTGCATTTTCATCTCAATATTTTAAGTATAGCCACTCATATTTAAGACTTTTGGGTGATATTTTAATTTTGTGGAACAGAAATATTGATGAATTTTTGTGTGTTAAACCCTATTTAGAAAAAAAAAACAAGTTATTTAAAATGTAAACACCAGGCAAGGACTGAGAATATTAATTATTTAGACATTGCTGTAGGGAAAACTTTTTAGTTAAGTATTTCACTTCTAATATTTATCATAAGGAAACTTATTCCAACTCCTGTCTACATTCTGAGAGTTGCCACCCCCCTTAACTAAAAGTGAAGTGCAGTGAAGGGCCAAATGGTAAGATTATCTAGACTCATCAGTACTGACAAACTGGTATCTACAGGAGTTGGACAATTTTATAGTTTTTATAAAGAGGATATCCAAATTCACTATTGATGGAATTAAAAAGTGAAATACTGGGGGAAGCAGTACAAAGTTTTCCCCTTTGATGGGTCCATTGGTCAATCTAAATTATGTTATGGGGAATTGGCCTTTAGACAAGAAAGAAGTTGATAAGAACCTTTATTTAGTTCTTCCCTTTAGTAGTGATGTTTATAAGTATATAAATACAGTGAAAAGGTGTTGGAATACAACTTTTGTTTCCAACTTAAAGGTCAAGATTGGTGAAATTCCATCCATAGCTTTTGCAAAAGAGAAAAAAATTAAAATATAATGTAAGGAAAAGACATCACAGATGAATGCTATCAGAAACACTGGATGAAAAAATGTGGCTGATGTAAGTAATGTAGATATATTAATGACAGTCCTTACATAATGGTTGATTGAAGGATACAAGAAAAGTTTATCCTACCTGGGTTAGTGCAACTGTGCCACTGCAGCAATTCTACACCTGGCAATCAGTACAGCATGTTTAGCCTTCTATATTGAGCAGACTACTAGAAGGCTAAAAGATAGGATTTATGAACATCTCTACGATATGAGAAAAATAGACAAATGAATGCTCTGAATAGACATCCCACCAAGTGTCCTACTTTTAAAAAGTTTTTTTTATTATAGACAGAGTAAGATATGATGGCAGGGGACAAGATTTAGACAGTTTGTTAGAGTATAAAGAATTAATATGGAAGCTAAGACTAAATGCCTGTAATTCCCCCAGTATTATTACATTTATATCTATTTACAGTATGTTAAAATGCAGTGTTAATATATTTGAGGCTAGAACTGTAAGAGGGCAGTACAAATAATATGTTATCAAGCATATTAAACATCTGTATTGTTAATGAATTAGAAACCAAAGGCATTTCCATGTGTATGAATTTACCATTGTTTGTATTTACACAAATGTAATATTTTTAATATTGTATTTTATGTTTTACTGCCTATTTTAACATTGAAAGTCAGTTTGATTGTTCTTTAATTACTTTATTATATAAGATTGCTAATTAATTTAGTTGCTTTACTTGTTTTTAAAAACATGTCACCGGAAGTGCTGTACAACTCTGAGGAAGCCCAGTGAGTAGGGGACAAAAGATCTTAGTTGCACCAAATCAAAGAATGTTTACATGTGGAGCATTTTCTCTTGAAGACTGACTATCCATTTTATTTTCTAGTTTTATTTATTGGAACTAAGTTAAAACTATTTCCATCCCCTAACAGGTATTTTATAAAATATTCATGAGATTTTTTTTGGGGGGGGGGCAGGATTACAAAGGATTTGTATAAAGATGATCTGTGTTACCATTGATGTCATAGATATTTTTTCAGTCATTCCACACAACATAGAACTACTTCGGTTTGTAGAAGCCATGATGGCCTATGACTTTTAAATAACAGTGACATTGAATTATGTAAGGAGTTTATGAATGTCATACTTTCCAACAATTGTTTATATTTTGAAGGGGGATTTTTTTTTTTGAAAAAAACAAAGAGTTGTGAAAGTGACAGTGTGTGTTTCAATTTATGCAATTATTGTGTTTTGGCTTTTTCTTCATTATTTTTGCTAACTGCACTTTAAAAGCCATTTTATAGTGGTACTGCTATTATTTCTGTTGCATTTTACTGCTGAAATCGTTTTACTGTTTGTACACTTTATTTCTGCTTAAAGTTAAAAATTTAAACTGCATTTACTGTTGTAGGCTACACACTCAAGTGCAATAGCCTTTTCTGTGCATATTTACTGTTAAATTGTATTTTTCTGTTTAATTCTACTTTAAAAATCAAAAAAAATACTATCTGTTTGTTCGTTTCCAGCCGTTTTCCTATACTAGAATAGTCCGGATCCCAGATTTGCTAGTTTCAGGACTTTATTTTGTGTTTCTGAATTGTCCAGACCTTGCTGTGGTAAAGGAAAGTCTTTCTGCTTATTAGTGGGAGTGGTAAGCAATGAGCAGCCTATCTCAAGAGGAGTGGTTCCAACTCTGAAATTGGTTGTTTGGGACTGATTTCTATCCCTTTCAACTTTCTGCCTTAAAAACCCATGTTTGCATGGATTTGTGCTTGTTTTAGCTCAGCGGATCCTGTTTGGGTGTCCTGCAAACTACTGCAGCACCAGAAACGAGAAAGAGAGACTTTTTGCTGATTATAAGAAACCTTTTTGTTTTTTTCTTGATTATTTTTGCTAACCGCAATTTAAAAGCTATTTTATAGTGGTCCTGCTGTTATTTCGGTTGCATTTTACTGTTTAAATTGTTTTACTATTTGTGCACTTTATTTTTGCTTAAATTTAAAAATTGAAACTGCATTTACTGTTGTAGGCTACACACTCAAGTGTGATAGCCTTTTCTCTGCATATATATTGTTAAATTGCATTTTTCTGTTTAATTCTACTTTAAAAAAAATACAGTCTGTTTGCTCATTTCCCACATTGTTCCTATACTAAAATACTCCGGATCCCAGATTTGCTGGTTTCATGACTTTATTTTGTTTTTCTGAGTTGTCCAGAACTTGCTGTGATAGAGGGAAGTCTTTCTGCTTATCAGTGGGAGTGGTACGCATTGAGCAGCCTATCTGTCGCAAGAGGAGTGGTTCCAGCTCTGCAATTGTACCTTATTGGCCATTTGGGGCTGATTTCTATCCCTTTTAACTTTGTGCCTTAAAAACCCATGTTTGCGTGAGAATGCACATTGCGCATCGCCACTTAGCTAGGGTTAAAATTTTCCCGGTGCCAGACAGTCTGCTCTTTAAATTTTCCCTTAAAACTAGCCAGTTTTCTAGTTTCAGCACTCAAAATTGTTTCTTTGTACTCAGCACTTGTTCATAACTCATTGTTAGCACTAAATAACCAACAAATTACTACAGCACTCAAATTTCCTCACTTGTCAAGAGGAAAACAGTTTTTAGTACTTAAATTAATAAGCACCTATCCAGGCATGTCTAAGGATCAGCTCCCAGTGTTTGAATCTGGGCATCTTGGGGCAATGTAGAAATTGCCTCATGTACACTGACAATCCTCTGCTCCTACCACCCAACACTACAACCTGTGAGAGATGCACTTATATACCCAAACTGGAAGCCATGCTCTCTCCAGCCAAGTCTGGGCTAGACAGTCAAGAGGAGAAGGCAAACACCTGCACCACACCACAGTCAACACATAGTCCTTCAAAACCTACACCACCAAAACCCACACATAGAATCACAAAACACATACCTACATTCACAGCGGCTCCCAATAAAAATCTGCCCAAGCAACAGAGACCTCCAAAGCTGAAATGCAAGCAACCACCACCCCCAACACTACCCAAATAACACATATGCCACAAAATCAGTGTGCCACTCAACCTCAGCCCATAAGACAAAACAATGTACCCAACACACTAGTCAAAGGTGACTCTATAGTCAGACACACTGATGTCCCACTCACCAAGCTAAACAGGGAGAAAGTTACTGTCAGCTGCCTGTTGGGTGCCAGCATCTGCCACATAATGCATGCACTTAGGTCACTCCACAACAAGTACAAATATGACTCTGTCATTGTCCATGTTGGGTGTGAATGACCTGAAACATACCTTCCTGAACTACATGAAAAGCGACATGAACCAGCTCTCGGATCTTGAAGCCCAGGCAGGTATGACCCTAGCCCTGAGTAGCATCCTGCCATTGCCCAGAATGATACCACAGTACAAGGACAAATGATTGACTTCAACAATTGGTTAAGCTTCTGGCATCATTCTAAGGGGGTCTAGTATCTGTCTGCCTGGGACGACATGATCGACAGACCATGATCCTTTACCAGAGATGGCCTGCATCTGTCACCTCTGGGATTCCGGATACTGGCTAAGGCTCTTGCCACCCCTATAGTGAATTTTTTAGGCAAGGTTCAAATGACAAATTCACCACTGTAACAGGTACAAGCAAGCAAAATCTGAGAGTAATGCTACTTAATGCTAGAAGTCTAAACCTCAAAATGCACTCACTCGAGGCACTCCTTAAACGGGAGAACATCAACATCTGTGCAGTGACAGAAACCTGGTTCAAGGCTCCAGAGAGCACCCCTGCATTACCAGGCTTTAATTCACACCACACCTTTCGGCCACCTAACCTGGACCAAAACACTAAAGGCAGAGGTGTGTCTATATTCATTAAGGATATCCACACCTCCAGGCTAGTTGGTCAACATAATGCATCCAAAAGTATCCAAGTGCAACTAACACTGGGCAAGACTGCAATCCAGCTTGTAGCTTGTTACAGATCCCCCACCATGCCCAAGAATTCCCACTCCTTATTTCTTGATATACTGGAAAATATTAAGATACAACCCAATACGCTAATAATGGGTGATTTCAACTACCCCACCATCCACTGGAAAAACTACTCATGTACCAACTCATTTGCTCAACGTTTTCTGGGAATTCATAAATTCCAATACCTTGGATAGGTTTGTCCATACTCCCACCAGGGGCAGAAATATCCTGGACCTGGTCATTACCAATATGGGTAACTGGTGTTCCACACCAGAGGTCAATTCCTTGCTGGTCAGATCCGACCACAAGCTAATCACCCTAGACATCCATATCCCGCCCCCAACCCCCATTAATGAGACCACCATAAAAAACTTCTCCAAAGCCAACTTCATGCTTCTTAATACAGAAGTGGCAAACTTCACGATACCCATGCAGTTGGAAAATAGAGGTACAACTGCTGAATCTTATACAAATGCATTGTATAGGCACATACATGAGTGCATGGATCGTGCCATCCCCAACAGAACCAAGACACTATCCTCCAAAAAAAGGAAGCCAATCTGGTGGTCCCCTACCATAAACAAACTTTACAACAGAAGGAAGAAGCTATTGCAAAAAAGAGTGAAATTCCATGATTGGAGGAATTCCCTGCTCACCCTCAGTAAGAAGCTGAGATAAAATCCTCCAAAGCTAGTTATGAAAACAAAATCACCACTGATTCTAAAGCCAACCACAAAGAATTCTATAGCTATGTCAAGAATCTCAATGGCAACACTCAGATCTGCTCTGAGCTACAGCACAGTGGCACTAAATTTATAGAGCCAACTGATATTGCCAATATCCTGGCAGATAGGTTAATTGCTAACTTTACCCCCCTTTCACCCTTCAGAGGACCCATCTCAATACCAGAAGAATGCAAAGCCCCTGTAATTATTGATGCACAAGTAAAGACCGCACTCTCCAAAGCCAAGAGCACAGCATCCATGGGACCAGACAACATCCCAGGCTGCGTTCTGCACGAACTACAGAACAAGCTGGTATCACACCTAAGTACTATGTTCAATCATAGCCTCACTTCAGGCTTTGTGCCTACTGAATGGTGCATAGCAATGGTTATCCCACTCCACAAGGGGGGGGTGCCACCACAGACCCCAGGAACTACCGCCCCATTAGCCTGACAAGCCTGGTCTACAAGGCCATGGAACGTTTCATCTTGGAACTTATAAACAAAGACATAGGTAACCTCCAAACTCTGGACCCCACTCAGTTTGGGTTTGTAAAAGGTAGATCATGTCTTCTAAACCTGATTGACTTCTTTGAAGCAGTCACCAGAGCTGTGGACGAAGGTAAGGTGTTGCACACAGCCTATCTTGACCTCACCAAGGCTTTCGACACCATCCACCACTCTGGAATTATAGATAAACTCACTAAACTGGGCATAAATCCTTATGTCACAAGATGGGTGGCCAACTGGCTCACTGACAGAACCCACACAGTGAAAGTAGCCAACTTCAAGTCTGACTTCTGACCAGTGACAAGTGGAGCACCACAGGGTTCAGTCCTGGGTCCTCTCCTGTTTCGCATCTATTTCTCTGAAGTTCAGGCTAACACAGAAGATCTTTCGCTAATGAAATTCGCAGATGACTGCAAACTAGGAGCCATAATAGAATTGTCTAATGATGTGGACATTCTACAAAGGGGCCTCACTGAGACAGATACTTGGCATCAATGTAATCACCTCAAGCTGAATGCCAAGAAGTGCATTGTCATCCCCTTTGGGAAAAACTCTGTACCCATGAACTACCACATAGGCGGTAGCCTGCTAAACACTGAAAGTGTGATAAGAGACCTTGGGACACAGGTGGACATTACTCTCTCCTTTGATAATCACATCACCACAGTACTCAGGAAATTCTTCTACATGGCACATCTCATCACAAAGGGGTTCTCTTCCAGAAAAAAGAAGGTCATTGTTCCTTTTACTCATCCCTCATCATACCCATTATAGAGTACAATGTCCCATTTGGCATGTACCTCACAAGACATCTACAACAATTGGAAAGGCCACAAAAATACCTCACTAAGAGTATTACCGACCTCAAACAGATGCCATACACAGACCGTCTCAAAAAACTCCAGCTCTACTCTGTCGCATATTGCCTACTCAAAGGAGATCTCTGCCTAACATACAAAGCTATGTCAATCCCAGAGCTGTTGGACAGGCTACACTTAAAGAAATCCCAATCTCTCCGCACCACACATTCCAGGGACCTGAACCTTGTCAACACAATAAACAAAATATGTTGGAAGGATAGATTCCTTTCCCAGAGACTTCACATACTCTAGAACAAGCTACCCATTCATGTCAAACAAAGCTTCTCATTAGCCCTCTTTAAGAAAAATCTTGATGATTGAATGGGAAATAGGAAGTTCACCCCGGCGATCACTTCTGTGGCTCTGCTCGACAGGGGCACAGGAAAATAATTTTCGTGGGTTGCAAAAGCCAGGGAACCTTTTTGGCTAGGCTTACATAGGTGCCAGGGCCAATAGCCTAGTACCTACCTATGAACCTATGAACATACCCTTATTTGAATTGTTAGAAAAAAAAAATAAATATATATATATATATATATATATATATATATATATTATGGCACCTATATCTCTAACGGACACAGGCAACTGTAAACGGTTCCTTTCCCAGGCCCCTGCTTATAAATGTTTCATCTCCCAAACCCTAACACTTATCAAGGGTATCAGAACTTTTCAGAGATTTGGGATGCATGGCTAGGTTTAAAAAGGTCTTTGTGGTTGTTAGCCTAGTAAACACCTATGAACCTATCATGTTTTCCTGGATGGCACCTGAATCCTTTTGAATAACATTATGTAACGATTAATAACATTCATAAAATATATGCAGATGCAGTTTCTTTTTTTTTAAATTTTACATACAGTATGTCAGATGACTCCATTAGTTATATGGACATTAAGTTGCCAAAAGAAAATGAGTATAAAATTTTATGCCGCAGATTTACTCTAAATACATATTTTCTGATTTATATTTATACTTTACTAGTAATCATCCATTTCACCAAAAGAAGAGTACTATTAAGGGATGGATGGTCAGAGGTGCCCATCTGGTGTCAGACTATAGAGAATTTCTAGAAGAATGTGAATTTTTAGTAAATTTGATTATTTGTTGAAAGGGAACCTCATTGATTGTGGTGACTGAAGTTACACTGTTATTGAGATCAGTACTGGAATCGACACTATGGCTTTTACTCTTAGATACTGATATGCAACAGATTAGAAAGACACATTCAAGTGTGCTCTTCCCATTTTCCTGATGTATCAGAAAATTAAATTATGTTTATAAAAGAAATAAAAACCTTAAGTAACTGTTAAAAAGAGATAAAATAAAAAACATTAAGTAACTGTTAAAAAGAGATAAAATAAAAAAAAACATTAATAATGTAAAGAAGGGAAGGGTGGCCACAGTGATGCAGCGGTTAGCATTGTCGCCTCACAGCAAGAGGTTCTCCAGTTCGATCCTTGGCTGGGGTGCCTTCTGTGTGGAGTCTGCATGTCTTCCCTGTGGTCGCGTTCGTTTCCTCCGGGTGCTCCGGTTTCCTCTCACATCCCATGTAGGTGGATTGGACACTCTAAATTGGCCCTAGGTGTGAGTGAGTGTGTGTGCCTTCTATGGAAGGTTGGGCGTCGGGCTGGCAACTCAACACGTAAAACTCCACTGCCAATCATGAGCAGACAGGTGATCTGCTGTGGCAACCCCTAACTGGGAAAAGCTGAAAGAAGAATAATGTAAAGAAGGGAACATATATATGTAGTGCTTGCCTACAATGCCACTATGTGGCTAATTTAGAAAATTGATATTTAAGCTGCAGGTTATTACGATTGTTCATCCAAGAGATTGGTATATATTGCAAGTTGTCAGAAATGTTATTCATTCTAGATAGGGAAGACAGAACTTCATGAATACATTCATGACATCGCCCACAATAATAAGATAAATTCTTTGTTTAAACAAAAAAAGATATGTGAACATAGTTTAATTATTTTTTTGTTGTTGTTAAAACAGATAGATTCCAAAGTGAGGGATGGTTCTTGGAAGATTTTGATAGCTTCAATGGCAGCTAAAGTTGGATGCTGAAACCACCACTGGTCTTAATGATAATATAACTTGTTTAAGTGTCCTGAAAGTGAGAGTTGCTAAATTATAAATTATTGGATTTGATACTAGGCTTATTATTTACATAATATGTAGTCATTGTATTTTATTCATAATTTTAATCATAAGTTTAGTGATTTTTTTTTTGCATTTTATGGAGTTTATTTAATTTTGTAACAAACTTACAAGTGAGTCATGTTATTTATGTTACCTTAGAAATGTTTAAGGATGGATTTTGTTAATGTTCTTTATTATTATTTTATGTATGTCATAGGATGAAAGAGCTAAATGTATTAAATTTGTGTATTTTTGGAGCCAAGTGTCTATGCTTTTTTACAGATTCCCTTTTTGAATATTGGTATTTTAGATCTGCATTAACTGCTTGATTTTTGATTTCTACTTAAACATTGTCAACTTGGATTTAGTATAGTAAATGCTCTTTGGGGGAGCATTTCATCTTCACATTGAATGCTGTAGAACAGAAACCATATGGCAAAACGTGCTTTTACAGCATGCATGTCATTATGTTGTATATATTCTAGGTCAAGGTCTCATCATTGAAGGAATGGTGTTTGCATTGTCTTTAAGAATGCACAGCAGCCTTAGTGTTACTATACATAGAATCCTGGAGTTGTTTGGGAATGCATTCCTCACATGGGTAATAAAGAAGGCCTTCCACTTCAAAAACACTTGTTATTAACTTTGTTTTATTTTGATGACTTTTGATTTGTGACTTTTTTAACATTAAGGCAGTAAATGTATATGCATTTATTGATTTGTCATACATACCCACTCCATGTCACTTTACAGACCAGAATGGAAAACAGCTTCCTAACTGGTACCCTTTTTGGAGCTATGTGTTTGAAAGTACTTTATGTTAGACTTCAACCTAGATGATGCCTAGCCTGTTTTGGAGGTGTTTTCCTATTTTTGTAGGCATACTATTATCGCTTTCTTAGCGTCTAGAAACTTGTCTTCTGGAATTCCAGTATCTGTTCTGCACCTTATTCTCATCATCCTGTTTGTAAATGACCTTATGGTAGATGTAAGTCTCTTGCAAGCTACACTTTATGTTGGTCTATTGATTTTCCTTTAGGATGCTAAAACTTCCTTCCTTACACAAACTGCCCTTCAGGAAGACCAGTAATGTTTGGCAAAAGTTTGAATCTAGTAGATTCACTTTTAATAGTGAAGAGTTGCCCAGATCAATTGCTTTGGGCTTCAGCTGTGGTGTGCACTATCTTTAAGAGAAGAGATCACAGACTATACACCTTCACAGGGCTAACCTAGGATAAAACGGATCACAGGCTGCTCACCTGGTCGGGGCTAGCCTCTCAATGGTGTAAACACTGGCTCTAGGTGATTTGATCATGTTGAATATTTTTTATTTATTTCTTTTTGTTTACTTGGAAGTACTGAATGGGTTTAACCTATTTTCAGTGGAGGCCCAGGGAGAAAACCTCCACATATTAGACAAGTACATTTAAAGACCAAAAAACTGGCATTTTGTAAAATGCATTGAGTTTACATGAAAACACAATTATATCTGCAACACATTATATAACATACAAGTAGCCTATGAATGTGAGGAAATTCATTTTGTTCTTGAGGCAGTTGGTTACAGAGGAAATTATACAGATAGACATTGGATATATTATGTAATGTGCTTATCAGTTTAAAGTACAGAGAAGAGGAGCAAAGGGATTTAGCAGGAGGTACAACTTAAAAGGACAAGTAATTATATGACATATTAGGTAGATTGAGGTAGAGAGCTTGTATAGACCTGTGTTAAAGAAAATAGAGGTAGTGGTAGTTACCTAGGAAATGGAAGTTTTGCAGGAAAGAAAGTAGGCAGAGCGTGGAGTGGCAGTCTGTAAAAAATAGTGTAAATGACAGCAGTGGGAAAATATTCTGTGGGATTTCTTAGTGATACAGATATAAAGTTACACTCATATGATTAGGGTTCAGAAAAGTTAACTAAAGGAAGTGTAACTTTGATGGTAGAGTTTAGGTTGAGTATGGAGTGGGAGGTTTAGCCTAGGGTAGTGCATGAGTACAACCAATTATTTGGCAGGTATTACTTCAGTGATGTTTTGAAGCCAAGCAGTGTGTCTTTCTGCCTTATTTGGGGGGGGGGGAGTTGGTTTGAGATTTTCCTGTCTGATTAGAGTATGGTGAGTCTCCTGTGCTGTTATTTGATTTTGTAATGGATAGAAAAACTTTGTTGCTAGATTGTAGGGCTCAATTAATGGTACAGGGTTGTAGTATTCCTTTTAGAGCTGGGCACTTTTCTGGGGAGTTTATTAGTTTATGGGCTATAATAAGTTGATGGTAGTTGAGATGTTTTTTAAATTAAGATAAGGCTTTATAGCGCTGTGCAGTGATGCTTTTTTTAGGATTATTTGTTGCAATTTTTTTTCAGTTTTGTTATAGGCTGTTTTTAGTTTATTTTAGATTATTAAGATTTGTAATGATGTGTTAGGTGTGGAGTGGTGGATGAAGTAGGTATGTTTGTGATGTGTTTTTTCTGGAGTTATTAGTGAGGAATTTCCTAGCTGTAGAGGGATCCTAGTTCCCAGTTTGCTTTTCTGATGGCTAGGGTAGGTGTTGGTCATACCTGAGATTATCATCAGCATTACTCCAAGGAGTTATGCCTGTGTGACATATTCTACTTTTGTTTTTGTTGACTAATAGGATATGAAAACATTAGTTTTGGTTTTAGCATTTTTTAGGGTTGAAGCATTTAAGAGCAAGTCTAAGCTATCTAGCCAAGATTCTATGGCTAGAAAGGCCTTTTCCATGTTTTCTTGTAGGGAGGTTTGTGTTTGATCTGAGCAGATAAGAGTGGCATCATCTGCATACTGTATCAGGGTAGCTTGTTTAGTAGTGGAATATAGATTATTAAGATATTGAAAAGTAGGGGTCCTAGAACTGATCCCTGAGAGGCACTGGTCGTGACTGTGAGAAACTTAAAATAGTGTTGTTGCCATTCTTCTTGGATAAGTAGCTGTGGAACCAGGTTAGTGATGGAGTATTAATGCCTAGAGAGGCTAGTTCCTCAAGGAGTTTCAGGTGTGAGACAGTATCAAATGCTTTAGACAGGGCTAAGAACTCTGTTGAGACTAGGTTACTGTTGTTTTGGAGCAGATTAACTGTGTTTGTAAAGTTTAAAAGGGCAGTAGTGGTGCTATTATTAAGCCAAAAGCCATATTGAGTCAATTTGCAGCTGATGAGGTGTTTGAGCAACTGGGTGTGGTACATTTTTCTAATATCTTGGCTAGGGGTGGGAGAATGGCTGTTGGATGATAGTTGATTAGGTTGGAGGAATTTCTGCCTTCACATAGGAGTATGATGTATATTATTTTCCAGATGTTGGAGACGTGATTTTCGTTTATGAATTTATTGATAAGTATGGAGGCTGGGATAAGTATACAGTATGTCTTCCATATGGATGACACAGTAGGTAACATTGTCATCTCACAGCAAGAGGCTCTCTAGTAAAATTTTTGACTGAGATGCCATCTGTGCAGAGTCTGTATACCTCCTTGTATTTGCACTGTTTTTCTCCAAGTGCCCTAGTTTCCTTCCACATT
Source organism: Protopterus annectens (assembly GCF_019279795.1). Classification (NCBI taxonomy): domain Eukaryota; kingdom Metazoa; phylum Chordata; order Ceratodontiformes; family Protopteridae; genus Protopterus; species Protopterus annectens. Next base: position 447,271,942 of record NC_056748.1, on the reverse strand, counting down.
CTGAAGAAATGCAGTAGGTAGTCTGCTGACTTTTAAATTGCCCATAAGTGTACATGTCTGATATTAAAAAAGGCCTGGAAATCTATTTCCATCCTCTCCTTGGCTAGTAAACTCCTTTGATGGCAAGGGCTATCGATAGAGTCACTACAGGAGTCTTTTGTAACTCATAAGTATGGATGGATGGATTTGCTCTGTACTGCTAGAGTATAGCATGTGTGTAACCACTATGTACATTTTTCTCTATATCTTTGTCTGTGATTACCCCCCCCCCCGCAGCTGACCATCAGCTGCCACCTGCTCCTTTCCTCATTCTCTGGGTCTGCTGGACCTAGTTTAGCTTCGACTAGACTGAACCCAACCCATATCCAAGGCTGGTGAGGAGGTCACAGATGCTCGTACCATATCATATTGATGCCTGGGAATGTGTCCTAACAGTCCAGCCCACAGCAACTTTGTGAGCACCTAACTGCACAATCCTCAAGTGGTAAATCTGCTTATAGCATGGAGCTTGCTATGGTTTTAATTCTATTATTATGAGCCTTTACTGCATCTCCCCCCCCCTCCCAGGGTTGGCTAGCTGACATTGACCACTCACTCCCACTATCCTCAAGTGGTCCATTCAGTTCCCATGCCATTAGCTGAACATATAAACCACAAATTCACCAGTAGGACTAGTAGACACAAGTTTATTTTTCAGGTTGAGTGCTTTCATCAAAGTAAAATTGACTTCCTCAGAACAATATACAAGCAGTCATGTGGATTTAAATATATTACACTGTCACAGGATAGGTGAGGAATCCCACCAGTCAAACAAAAGATCTCTTGAATAAATTAATACCTTAAAGGCATACACTATAAACACTAAAAATACAATAAAATACATTTCTATAAAGAAGTTATATAAAATTAAACCATTTCCACTCTTTCTTTTAAAGCAGGCAAGATAGATATAAAATCATTTAATCCTGGACACAGATTAGCTGCCAAATGAAGCTGCCAAATCAGTTCCCTCTTGTTTAAAGTGTTTTTCCAGTTGCCACCCCTGTGGTTTATTTCAATGGTATCTAATATCCCAAACTTAAATCCAGAGAAATTAACACATATTTTACTATGTCCAAATAAGGCATTGGTTTCTTTTGAATTCTTAATGTCATATAAGTGTTCATATATCCTGGACCTGAGCGCCTTCTCAATTTTCCCAACATAAAACCCCGGGCAGTTATTACACTTTGCCAGATAAACTGTTTTGCTAGTCTGACAGTTACCTTTTTTAAAAAACACTGTGTCCTGGTTGATATTGTCAAATTTCAAACTAGCAGCCGATCGTATATATCTACACTGTGTACATAACTTCTCCCAGGCATGTGTGGTGCAATATAGTACACATTATAATGACATCAGAAATATACTTTGTAAGAATTGGAACATTTTTAGGGGTGACCCTAATATTTTACAAGCAGTGGGTGAACAGCCTATTTTTTGTACTAAAGTGGGCCGCAACTTGAAACTTACCTTGGAGGGTAACATGAACAACAGTAGTGCAAAATGAATGAATTCACTAAAGCCTGTGGTTGTTGTACACAGTGTAGATATATACTATCGGCTGCTAGTTTGAAACTTGACAATATCAGCCAGGACACAGTGTTTTTCAAAAAAGGTAACTGTCAGACTAGCAAAATAGTTTATCTGGCAAAGTGTAATTCCTGCCCGGGGTTTTATGTTGGGAAAACTGAGAGGGCTCGCAGGTCCAGGATATATAAACACTTATATGACATTAAGAATTCAAAAGAAACCAATGCCTTATTTAGGCATAGTAAAATATGTGTTAATTTCTCTGGATTTAAGTTTGGGATATTAGATACCATTGAAATAAACCCCAGGGGTGGCAACTGGAAAAACACTTTAAACAAGAGGGAACTGATGTGGCAGCTTCGTTTGGCAGCTAATTTATGCCCAGGATTAAATGATTTTATATCTATCTTGCCTGCTTTAAAAGAAAGAGCGGAAAGGGTTTAATTTTATATAACGTCTTTATAGAAATGTATTTTATTGTATTTTTAGTGTTTATAGTGTATGCCTTTAAGGTATTAATTTATTCAAGAGATCTTTTGTTTGACTGGTGGGATTCCTCACCTAACCTGTGACAGTGTAATATAATTAAATCCACATGACTGTTTGTATATTGTTCTGAGGAAGTCAATTTTACTTTGATGAAAGCGCTCAACCTGAAAAATAAACTTGTGTCTACTAGTCCTACTGGTGAATTTGTGGTTTTAAGTTTTTATTTTCACCAGTTTGCTACAATTATTTGGTATTAGCTGAACATATGTCATCATTGTAACAGTAAACAGGCTTTATACCTCTATGCCACAGAGCTACTAGTTTTGCCTGGGTTTGACTGAAAAGGATTATGGACAAGCAACATACTTGTTTATCTAATGAACTGAATACACATACTGAACATGTGCAATTTGAAACCAGGATGGTCCTTGAGTTGAAGGTAACATGCTTTTATATGCTGTAATATCTGATACGGGACAATCTTCTCAAATGTATTGGCAGTAAGCTCCTTTCATTTCTCTGCTTTTGGAACTGGCATCGTGAAAATGTGTTTCCCAGCTATGATGAAGTGTCCATTGGATAGGGAGGGATGAAGTATGATTGCAAAAAATCTGGCATAAGTCAAATATTCTAGGATACCGAAAGAAAGGCAGTCATTTAAAGAGTTTTGTAAACTGCTGAGCCAGAGATCCTTTTGAAGACAGAAGTTTTAACGCAGTATGTTATCGCTTGTCGTAATTTTAGTCAAGTTCTCACACTGCAGCTTCTTACTTGGAAACATAATTTTATATGAATTCCTGATTAAATCTTTTCTGTTAATTTCAACAATTTGCTAGCAAATTACTAGTAAATTAATTTATTAGAAATGTGTGCTGTGCTATATTACTTATTCATTTAAAACTTTCATTAATATGAAAATGAAAACCTCAGAATGTGGTTATGTATGCAATATATTGCTGCTTTAGACGTTTCTGGGATATGTGGAAATGAATTCACTTATCTTTCATACTTGGTAGACTTGCTGTTAAGTGATAAATGATCTGGTCATGTAGGAGAGCAGGCCACAATTTGCTTGAGTTGCTTTTACATTTTAGTACTTAACCTGACTCGCAAAATGTGTTTTTTTTTTCTTTTTTTCAGGGCATGTTCATATCACAGACTTCAATATTGCCACTGTAGTGAAGGAATCAGAAAAGGCTACATCTATGGCTGGTACGAAACCCTACATCGGTAAGTTAGAATGAAGTGTCTTAAAACATGCCATTTAATAAACAAACTGTACATTAAACAGCTGCAAATATACTTCAACCGGCATTCTGATTTTCAAGACTGACCATGCTGTGTTTTACAAAGCATGCAAATTAAATCATATTTTTCTTAACAAAGTTTCCACATGGGCTGCATAAGGCAAAATGGAAACATACGACATGCAGATTCAAAAGTTTCATCTACTCACGATCAACATAAGATTACTCACATTAGCATTCAGTGGTCACAACTGATAAAACTACCAAGTATATTTTACTGTATAAAACCCTAACTGCTACATCCCATTCCCCTTACCCTAATGACAGCCCCCTTACCCTAATAATAACAATCATTGTTAGGCATATGTAAATATCATTACATTTTTGACATGTATGAATAATAGGCTTTATATCTCCTTTTTTTTGTATTCTGCACCAAAAAAAAAATCACTAAATTCCCTGCCCTTTGGTTTAGAGGTAT